>NW_026612068.1:0-61688 GCF_029931775.1 Euleptes europaea
AAGGAAGGAAGGAAGGAAGGAAGGAAGGAAGACAGACAGACAGACAGACAGACAGACAGAGTGGTATAGTGGTTAAGGTGTCATGCTAGGATCTGGAAAACCCAGGTTCAAATCCCCACTCTGCCACAGAAACTTGCTGGGTGACCTTAGGCCAGTCACACACTCTCAGCCTCAACCCTGGCAAGTATTTGCAAGTATTTGGATGGGAGATCTCCACAGTATATCAAGGGTGTGATGTGGAGGCAGGCAATGGCAAACCACCTCTTGCACTGAAAACCCTGCAGGGTCACCCTAAGTCATCAGGGATGTTTTTAGGCTTTTATATTAGCCATATACTTAAGCTGACACTGCCATGTGGTCATATCAAGTAGCATGACCAGGAGTTGTTGGTGAAATTGGATGGGCCACACATACCTGAGATAGCCTTGTCTGTTTTTGATCATTAGGATACCAACTGGTAAAGGCATGAGGGGCTAGCTGAGTGAAAAAGTCTTTCCTTTCCCTCTGTGCTCAACTCATTGCCACTTTTTAAATGCTGATATGGAAATATTTTAAAAACTCCTTGTACAGCAGCTCTATTCAGTTATATGAACTGTCTTCACTTAACTTCTCAGGATTCAGTTGAACAAGCTGACTTCTGACAAAATAGGAACAGTTAGTAAAAAAATGTTTTATTGTTTTATATTACCACACTTATTTTAGAAAATATAACATGATTTAATGATTCATGTTGCTACATAATGCATGATGCAAAGTGAATCTTCCATAAGATATATTTATTTAGCAAACATATTTTCATTCAGCCATGGATCCGCATTATCGTTTTTGCAGCCAAAGGGTTTTTTAATGACTCAAATGGCAGATACGATAATAGCAGATCTGCCTGTTCATGTAATTTATATAAGAAATGACTCCCCATATTCAAGAGAGAAGATAAGGAGGAGAAGGGGAGGGAAGAGAAAATTTCACTCCAGAGGATTAAAATTGCTCATTAATGATTGGATGCTATTCTTCTCCCTCAGTATCTTAAATGGTGAGGAACTAAGCACCACTGGAACAGTATTAACAGGAAAACTCCATTAGATAATATTTATCTAAAGAAGCTGAGAGAGCAAGCAGAGAGATGAGGTAGGAGATGGGAGGAAAGGGCAAAGATCTAGAAAGTAAAATGTCAAACATACTGAGCAGATAAAATAAAATGTTTTTCTGTAAAGTTATGCTTTGCCATAGGTTAGAAATTAGATCATGTTTGGCAACTCATTATAAGCACACCTAAGAGATTAAAAAGTTCACATAAGTACAATATCAGTGTGACAAATAACTATGGATTTATAACAAATTAAATGAAACAGGATAATATTGACCTTTCTGTGATTCTAGGAAAATGACACTACTATGAAAAGTGCACTCTGTAATCCATTCCATGTGCTTCAAAGCACAAGATACAGCTTGAAAATTTACAATTAACACACACATGCACACATATTTTTAGGTCAATGAGAAGCCTTAAGGGTACTCTAGTTCAACATCAATTGCACCTTGAAGACTCCCATGTGGTGTTTGGGTGAGTATTTGAAAAACATGGGGGCGTAAAATGAACCCAGAGGCATTCTTCTACTTTTAGAGAACAAGCAGTCTAAGCATCTTCTGCTCTTACATCTATGCTAACCAAATGTAATCAAGAGTATCCAGTTAATGTATGTTCTAAGGACAAGAAGATATTTTAACAGCAAAACCTATTTAACTATTTCACCCTTTGGCTATGCCAGGATATTTACAGTGAATCTGAAAAACTGCAATAAAAGGCTGTAAAAATCCCCAAATTTCTATGTCTGGAGTAAATTTTGTATGGGCTTTTCATTAGTTGTCTTACCATTTCTATTATCTGAAACCGTCCCATCTCATAAATGTTCTTTTTGAACTATGGCATCCCAACCTGAAATGTACTTCAAAGGGGAATAATAAATACATCAAATGAGCAATCTGAGAACCTGAGGCAGAAAACATACTAATTTAACCCTTCATATAGTACACTATAAAATACACCACAAAGGTCAGACAATGTTATTAGGAAAACCTTTCCAGGGCATCTCCACATGGATGTTTTGCTACACCTTGAATTACTCACAGCAATGATGTTTTTAGGAATATTCCTCTATTTGTCCTGTTTCTATGTTTTCCTGTTTTGCTGTGATGTGTTGTGTACAGTCTGTTTGGAAAGGCTGCTGTCAAAGTGTCTTTGAATGCTGCATAGATGGGAATGTGTTCATTTTTGCAGGTCACTTCAGTGGCATTTTCTTTGTCTCAGCCCTGTCACTGCCATTTCCCACCACCACCTCCGGAGGGCTTTTTTTGGGACTTTAAAAATAAAATTCTAGATTACTATATTGTTATAATGTTATACCAATATGTTGCAGGATGTACTAGTTCCAAACTTTCAGTTAAAAAAGTCTCTTGCCCTTTTCATTGAGGCATTGTAAGGGGAAAGCTGCAGCCTGTGCTTTCCCCCTTATAACTCTACAATGAAAGGGGCTAGATAACTTACTTTAAAAATATGAAAGCTGGGATCATGGAACTAGATAGCTATATGTTATAATGCTACCATGATGTAGCAACTTCCTTTTTTTAGAGCCCACTGGTGGAAAGGGATGATTGAGTCTAAATTTTCTGAAGGCTGAATGGAACTTCCCTTTCTCACTCTTCCCATTGATCATCACAAAATGCTGCTCTGGGGAGACAGGAGACCCTTAGGAATAACATGAAGCAGAAAAGGGGAATCAGCAGAAATTTCCATCTTAGTCTGAATCCAACCCAGTGGGCTCCAGTAGGCTGAGGAAAGGAAAACTTCTAGACATGCAAAAATAAAAGTGCAAATGATGTTTTAAAAGTTATTTCAGGGTGCTTTGAGGGTCAGTCACAAGTGCCCTAAGTTCCAATTTCAAACTCTGGGATCACTCCCAGGACAATTATGAATTTTCTATTAAAGACACTGATAACTAATGGAGCATTTCATAGAATCATAGAGTTGGAAGGGACCACCAGGGTCATCTAGTCCAACCCCCTGCTCAATGCAGGAAATTCACAACTACCTCCCCCCGACACCCACAGTGACACCCATTCCATGCCCAGAAGATGGCAAAAAGCCCTCCAGTATCCATGGCTAATCTGGCCTGGAGGAAAATTGCTTCCTGACCCCAAGTGGTGACCAGCATTACCCTGGGCATGTAAGAAAGGGCCACAAGAGCCAACACTGGTGTAACACTTCCTTAAATTGGTTTCCCTAGGTCTACAGTTGCAAAAGCATAACAGTAACTGCAGTTGTGCAACTGTGTTCAATACAGTTCTCAGATTCATGTTTATTATTTTTGCAAGTATATGTTGTCATGAGGAGCTCCATAAGAATATCGTAGATGGTGTGAGCCAGCATCTAACACTACGATCAAAGCTGCTTTGGTCATGGAAATGGCTACAGGGTCACCGTGTGCGCAGCCCAGTGCAAACACAACTCTTTTCACAATGTAATATACCAGTTTACACAATGTGAAACAGACCTTGGTTATACATTTTTTATAACATACAGAACCACTGAACCTTATAGTACAGACAGGAGATGCTAAAACCTGAAAAGGTTCATAAATACAGGCTTGTAAATTGCTGCTGAGATCCATAGACAGATTGTCCAATGGTTTATTTATAAAGCAGGCATGGGGGGGAGGGGGTCAGCCTTAAATTGCAGATACCGGTAGGTAAAAATTGCATGTACATGGCTACTCCTGGGTATGGGGGAAATGTCCATCAGGAAAATAATGCTGGGGATGGGTGTCTTTCCTAGTGTTAATTCATGCCCAGCTCCCCAAAGCTGTTTTCTATAAAGTAAAAGTCAATGTCTGAATCCAATTACAGATCACCACATAACATGGAGTTTGCCACTTGACTGCCAGAGGCAAGTAAGCATCAATTCAAAATGACTAGGCAGGGAAGCTTTTACAACCTGAAGAGATAAAGGTTTTTGGGGTACAGGAAAATTATTTCAGTAACAAAACAAAACTTTTTAAAAAGTCATTAGCATTTTCAAAACACTTGAATTTTCACCTAAATATGCCATGCCAAACAAGAAAGTTACACATCAAATCAGAAATTTAAGGAGGAAAAAATGTGGCATGTCTTCAAACGTTGCAGAAATCCAGTAATTACAGCATTCTCTTTGGAGGAAAAGAGATAAGAATGCCCAGCATTAAAACAGTAATATATCAGGTATACATACAGGTTGCATCTCAGAAGAAAAGCAGACTTGAGTTAAACAGTTGGTTATGATCTGCAAAATGCTTATGGTTTTCAAGAAAAGGTAACAAATGGTAATCTCTTTTCCAGCCATGCCTCAGATTCAGACAGGGCTGTTACTGGTTAATTAACTGGGCCATAATCCCTTGCCACCAACTTTCACTACATTTTAAACATATGGCTCAATGGGAAGCACAACTTGTCCTCCATAAAGAGCTGACAGTGAAATACACACGTATTGTTTTACAACTGATTAAAATAAGAGCTCACATAAGTAGTAGTGGCTAGGAAAAGAGACATGACATTGAAAAATATATGAAGTCAACTGCATTTTTCAGCCATCCATTTATGTTACAGCATATGTATACACCCATTTATCTAGTTACTCAAAACTGTAGTGCGGAACATTTGCACTGATCTTACCTGTGAATACAGTTTTTGGATTCAAGATATGCCATGCCAGCAGCAACATCTAACGAATACTTCACTAGCTGTTTGGTTTTGAGCTCATCCTTCTTCTTTCTTAAAAAGGTGAGGAAATCACCT
This sequence comes from Euleptes europaea, assembly GCF_029931775.1. Taxonomy (NCBI): domain Eukaryota; kingdom Metazoa; phylum Chordata; class Lepidosauria; order Squamata; family Sphaerodactylidae; genus Euleptes; species Euleptes europaea. Next base: position 4,828 of record NW_026612068.1, read on the forward strand.
CCTAGAAAAAGAGACAGGTAGACAATGAGACATGACAGGGATGATATTCCCATTTATCTCTCATTAGCGACGCCTGACTGAACAAGAGCATTACACTTTCAGATGTGCTTTTCAACCAATTTGTCTGAGCCTAGGATAAAAAAAAAAGAAAAATGCAAAGACAGTATTTCCACCAATACATAGCTTCCTTAAATATTATTTTGCTATAAGGTAAAAACAGTACATTGCACAGCAGAAGCACTTTTGGAAAGCATGCTACCAACTCCTATGCATAACTCTGATTTAAAGGTACAAAAGGGATATACTAGAGTTTAATGAAAAGCAGACACAGCCAGTACCTGGACTAATTAAAAACTATGCACATGATAGTAGCTGACAAGTTTTTTATTACAGTATTTTAATAATGCATAATGATTAGAATCCACAGCACCATGTTTCTACCTCTGGGCACCCACAAGGGCTTTTGCTTCATAAAAAGCAGCCTGCCAGACTTCACAGTGAGTCTTTTTGAAACAGAAGGGGACCTTCAAAAACAGTTTGTGATATGGTATGGAGGTCTGTACTTCAAAGGGGTGGGGAGCGCAAAAATCCTACTGGACATGCCCGAGCTTTCAGATGTACCTAAAGGGGCACTTTCAATCCCAGTCTAGATGTTATTTGCATTTTTATTCTAGTCAGTCCCAGAAGTTCCTTTAGATGAAAGTCAGAGAGATCACTCAACATAACTGTTAGAAATTTATCTTGAAGAATCCTTTTCATAATACATCTCAGTGCTAACAGCTAGTTACAAAAATGACAGCACAGATTTTCATATCTCAAAACACATACAACGTTCAAGATTCTGTGCTGGCCATGATGATGGTTCATACCTGACTAATTTAACAGACAATGTTTGACAAAGACTTTAGTGATATCCTGGTAGATAAGATAGTTAAATGTGGGCTGGACAACACTACTGTCCGGTAGATTCACAGCTGGCTGAACAATTGTACCCAACGAATGCTCATTAAGAGTTTGCGTTAAATCTGGAGGGAGAGCTCTAGTGGATTGCCACAGGACTCTGTCCTAGGCCCTGTGCTGTTCCACATTTTTATCAATGACAGGGATGAGGGCACAGAGGAGATGTTTATCAAATATGCAGATGACATGAAGCTGGAAGACATAGTAAAACATTGAAGAAGGCACAGTCATTATTCAAAATCATCTTGGCAGGTGGCACACTAGGCCAAAAATTAATAAAATAAATTTCTACAGGGATAAAAGTAGTTGTGCTTGGTTTTTGTTTTTTGTTGGTATTTTTGCTGCCAAGTCACAGCTGAGTTATGGTGACCCCATAGGGTTTTCCAGGCAAGAGACTGTGGTTTGGCATTGCCTGTCTCTGCAAGGCAACCCTGGACTTCCTTGGTGGTCTCCCATCCAAACTCTATCCAGGGCTGACCCTGCTCAGTTTCAGAGATTAGGCTAGTCTGGGCTATCCAGGTTAGAGACACAAGTTTAGGTTGCAGAAGACCTGATTTAGCAGCAGTAGATTTTAGCAAGATCCAAGTATCTTAGTTGATCACAAGCTACACAAATATCCAGTAATGTGATGCAGCTGCTAACATAGCTCATGCAGTCTTTTATCCTACACTGTCAGGCCTCATCTGAGTAATGTACCAAGTTCAGGGCACCTTTTAAGAAGGACTCTGACAAATAGAGCACATCAAAAGGAGGGTGATCAGAATGCTGAGGGTTTGCCAAACAAGCCCTTTGAGAAAAGGTTGAAAATGCTGAGAATGTGTAGCCTTGAGAAGCAAAACTAAGAGGAGAAGTAGAAGATGGAGCTAATGGATAAAAATTACAAAGAAGCAGATTTTGGCTAAATATTAGGCAAAATTTCCTAACAATAACAGCTGTTCTGAAGTGGAACAAATTGTCTTAGAAGATGCTCAATATTCTCCTTCAGTAGAAGGCTGGATGGTCATCTGTCAGGGATGCTGCAGTTGCATATGGCTGCACTGAGCAGGGAGCTGGACTAGCTGACCTGAAAGAACACCACTTTTCAAGTAACACTCAGACTCTGTTACTGAATCTCGGTTGGACAGCTTTTCACAGACTGATGTTCTTCATTTAAAGAGAGGCACTCCAATATGCTAAATGTTTCAGACCCTATATTGATATACTTATTTCACATTACATGGAATAGAGGATGATGCAAATCACGTGATTATTAACTTAACAGCAGACTGAACCTCCTTCTAACTCGACAGTCCTCAAATTTAAGCTGGCATGTTTATAAGAGGGATTAGCATTTTAATTTGCCAACTCCTGAGCTTTTTACCAGGTCTTCCAAGGATCTGGGCTTCTTTAGATAGAAAGACTCAAGAGGTGATGGCTTAATTGCATGTTCTTTAATTAAAGCTTTCCAGAAAACAAACTACTCTGCTTAACCCTTTGGTTGTTCTCTCACCATTTTTTAAAAAAAAGAAAACATGTTTTCTATTTCTCATTCCAATACTAGTGCTATAACAGTACTGATGAATTTATACCAAAAACAGTTATAAAATTATCACACATCTAATTCGTTTTTATATAATAATGTTTATTTAGTATCCTGTTACATCCATCTTTCTGTTACAAAATCCATGTATCAAAACAAATAGAAAAACATCTTTATAATAATGTCCAAATCTCTGAATTAAAGCATAAGACTCAAAATGATAATGCCCAAGCATAATGTTGCCTGATCCTGAAGCATGAATGTTGTCCAGTGTTGCAGATGAGGTGTGAGAGTCCTGGGGTAAAACTGAACCTAAAATGCTGGGTTAAAATGAGGCCCTTTTATATGCCTAATTTTCACCCTTTTCTGCCAGTGATGAGAACATGGTTTTCTTGTTACTGGAGTTACTTTGAGGGGACAGAAAATTAAGTTGTCATACTGTCTGAGGAATGCCAGGTCATTGTCCCACAAGCACTAGTCATTCCTTCTGGCCTAAGCGTGGGAAGAACCCACGGAGTTACAAGGCAAATTCATGATGAGGGGTTGTCACAATTTCTCATGGGAACCTGGCTACTTCATGAGATGACCCTTGTGATTGTCTAGGTTAATTCAAAATGGACTATGTCTACATATTAGGCTGCATATGCAGCACCAAGAGTACAAAAGATTCTGGGGGTAACAGTGCCTGGCTTCCTGGCCCTCAAGAGGAATTTGTCACAGGGAATTTCACATCCTTAGGACCTACCTCTCAGCAACCTTGGATGCTACATATACCCTTACAGGCAAGACTGCAGAACTTGCATTAGATTCTCAGGGAGCAATCTGAGCACCTCCAACCAAGAAAGCACCCCATATTTAGCCAATTCTAGCAAGACTCTTATAAATGAACACATGATACTATTTAATCCCTTTTAACTGGAGCTGGAGGGATTGAACCTGGGACCTTCTGCATGTCAAACTGATCAGTGAGCCACAGTCCCTCATCACTCTCAGTTCTCTCGGTATTTATGATATTTCTGAGAGGTAGATCTTAACTGGCAGGCTGGATAGTATCAGAGGAGATTGTCTTTTTCCTTTCATCTAAAACTAAAAAATGTGTTTTGCTGCATCTCTTTCCTGTCCTTAAGCTGAGTGGTTTTACCTACTCCAAGCTCTGATGGGTATGACTTTCAAAAACTAGAAATAGATCCCCAGCCTTACTGATGAACTATCAATGAATCCTGGGCTTAGGCAGCAATCAGCCTAACATACACAGTCACCTTGCAGTTGTATTAATGTGGTTGTATTTAATCACATATATAATACCCCAAGGCAACTACAGGAGTATTTTAACAATGGCTGGAAAAATATTCTCAGAGATCCAGTACAGGTGGCAGCTTTGTTTCTTATTTTATGCTAGAAGAGAAATCATGACATCCAGTTTCCTGGCGCCCACTTGTTGCCCTACTTCCTTATCTCTCCCATTCTCTTCCTTATCCCTTTTCAAATGCCCCTCTATATTTACCTTCCTTCACCCAAGATTTCTTCCTTTTCTATTTGTCCCCTTTCACATTTCTTCCTTTCCCTTTCTCTGCCCTTCATCTCTCTTGAGTCTCTCTGAACTTCATTTCTACCTGCCACCTGCAAAGTCCAGTCAGTAGCTGTAGCTTAAAGGATAATGGGGTACCTGAGTTCACAACCTGGCTCTTTTTATATGCTTGAAACTACTTCTCCACAACAGCAGCTCAACTACCAGAGATGAAAAGGAATGACAGAAAGGGACCCTCACTAAGCGAAATGAAAGCAAATATGAAAAGTGCTAAAGATATGAAGAGGAGTATGGGGAATTTATGCTCCCCATTTCAGCCAGGAAAATTCACTGCACCCTCCTAGCACCTGCCACATCCAGAATATCTTCTCTCATACACACCCCAAAACTGGCTTCAACTGAATTCTCATTTCAGAGTTCCCATTCCCACAAAGACTTGGCAACGTTAACTGATCCCACCTACCACGATTTCTATAAATTAGATAAATAGTAGCAATCTTGGGCAAGTATGCTACTACATGAAAGTTTTCATGGTCCTCTAAAAAACCTGAAATTACCTACCCCCTCTCTTCATTGCAACTTTCATTTAATTGAAACTTTGTTTAGAAATATGTGTGGGAGAGGGACTGGGAGAAATTTAACCCTCATCCTCTTGCAAATGCAACCTCAAATATATTTAAATGGAAGAATAACAACCCTGGAGGAAAAAAACACTTTCAGAATTTCCATGACAGCCATTTTGTGGTGATACCTACTAGCTTTTCTCAAAATCCAAAATTGCCTACAGGCTAAACAAGGATGGGGACTCCCATCTGTGCTAAACTAAAATACAAAACAAAAGAAGTCAGCATCACCTCGGAAAAGCATTTTTACAAGGAATTCCATCTAAAAGCTGTGCCAGCTTTTAAGCCAGAGAGAATGGGGGGGGGGGGGAGAGAGATACCAGACCGTTTCAACCCCATAGAATCTAAGCCTTCAAGAGGCATGAAAACATACCGGAAATGCAAAAGTAAAAGAATGTGTTTGGTAACTCTAGCTATACTGCTCTTGCCCCGGACAAGTGAATGATAACTGTTTCTCTGATGTCATTTCAACGTTTAGGATTCTCACATTGAGAATGAAGTGAGCAGACGGGCACCCCATTCCTGAAAGGGTGGGGGGGAGATCCATGGCCTCAGATGTTTCCCGGCACTAAAAAGAATTTAAACTATTAAAAAAAATTAAAAAGAGGAAAAGCCCCCATTGAAACCAACGGGGCTACACCACTGTGAGAGGGGTGTTCCCAGAGTGGAAGGGTTAGGAAGCTGCCTACAGGCAGCTCCACCCCCAGGAATCACGCAATGGAGTCACGTCGGCTCCTAAGGAGCTTCGCCCTCCCCTTAGGATTGCACGCAAAGTCTGAGCCAGGGATCATTAAAATGAATGGTTTCCACATATTTCAAAGATGTCTGTATCAAGTTGCTCATTCTAGTCCTAGATTTTCAGCAACAATCTTTATTTGCACAATATAGTAGCTAACATATTTAGCTAACATATTTTGGGAAATGAAATCAAAAGATTAAAATGCAAATTATATTATATTTAACTTTTTGCTGTCCCTGTAGAAAACTGAATGTTAGATATAAGTCTGCAGAACTAAGGCTTGCTTCAGAACATACAGCTGGCTTTAGAGGTGTCAGTTTTCATAAAAAAAGACATTGCAAATAAAGACAACCTCAATGTAAGAATATTATACACAATCCCCAGAACAGACAAATCAGAGAAAATTACATTGCTACCAGGAAACGGTAAAACACTAAAAGGGCTGAATGTTATGCTTTAGAACAGAGAAGTATTTTATTAAAATAGAATGTCATTCCTACAAACAGCTGCCTATAGGAAGAGAAGTATAAACTAAGTATAAATGCAAGTCAGAGTTGAGATGCTATGAGTTTCTTAAATCATCAAATACCCCAAAACAAAAAGAAGAGACAGACAGAAGCTTCACTAACGGGTAAGAAAGGAGGGTATAATATATTCAAATTACACCCCCCACACATACACATATTTATTGATCATTCAAAAGCAGCTATCAAGTCTTACAGATTAGAATGGCTATAGAGAACACCACGTATGATGTAAAATATCAAAGTACCGTATATACTCGGGTATAAGCCGACCCAAGTATAAGCCGAGGTGCCTAATTTCACCCCAAAAATGGGGAAAAATTAGGCACCCTCGTATAGGCCGAGGGGGAAATGCAGCCCCTCTCCCCCCCCCCCCCGCAGGCTTACCTTAAGGCGGGCAGGAGGCGGCAGCCCCTTCCCTGTGGGCCGGGAGGGAGCCGCCACCGCCTGCCCGCGCGCCTTCCCTGCGGGCCAGGAGCGGCCTGCGGGGCCTCCTGCGCGCAGGGAGGGGGCCACTGCCGCAGCCAGGGAAGGCGTGCGGGCAGGCTGGCGGCGGCAGCGGCCCCCTCCCTGTGCCCAGGAGGCCGTGCGGGGCGCTCCTGGCCCGCAGAGAAGGCACGTGGGCAGGCGATGCCGGCGGCCCCCTCCCTGCACCCAGGAGGCCGCGCAGGACGCTCCTGGCCCGCAGAGAAGGCGCGCGGGCAGGTGGCAGCAGCGGCCCCCTCCCTGCGCCCAGGAGGCCGCGCGGGCCGCTCCTGGCCTGCAGAGAACGCGCGCGGGCAGGTGGCAGCGGCGGTAAGTTTCCCCCTCCCCCCCTACAGTATTGACCTGCGTATAAGCCGAGTTGGGCTTTTTCAGCCCTTTTTTTGGGCTGAAAAACTCGGCTTATACGCGAGTATATACGGTATGCATTATCCAAAAAGAGAGGTTTTAATAGTTTTTCAAAAGTCTGAAAGGAAGTACTACAGAAGACCTCTAGAGATATCACACAATCCCAGGGCCTCAACAGGAAGATTCTTCTCCATCCCTCAACAAATCTTGATGTGATAGTAGTCTGAACAGAGCCACTCCCTCAAGTTCTTTCTCCCCCTCTTTAGTTTATATCTAAAATAATACAAATAGATAATACAACACTAAAAGTAGCAGTGGTAAAGTTTAGGAAATACAATACAATAACACATGGAGATCTTTTGGCAAATGGCCTAGATCAGATTTTTACAACAAACAAAATAATCAAATTGTAACAGAGAATATGAAGAGCATTGGCTGATGCACTTGAAAAAACGGATATATTTATTATCTGATTTTTAAAGCCAGTGGCATACTGACCACATACCTCTTCAATCAGGATCAAATCCTGAATATAAATTAATATTCCCAGGACCAACCTAGCATTCAGTATATTTGTAATGTATTGATAAACCTACCATTATCCCTGACCAGGAAATTCATGGTTATAGATAGGCAACCTGGTCCCAATACTTAAAAAAAGAAAGTAAAGAAAAAAAAACGAGAAAGGTGAAGGCTGTCTAATGTTTTGTGATGTATTTTGCTTCCTTTGTAATGCAAAGTTCACCACAATAGCAGTGTGCTTACACAAAAAACTAGAATGTATAAATATTTTTGAAAATTGAAATAATCCAAGTTAAAGCAGACAAACAATCAAGCCCCCAGTTGTATATACTATTTTTTCTGCAGGGGAATACTGTTCAAAAACAGCAGAATGGTATAAGATGATTTTACCAACCTGTACAAGAATTGCATTTTACAGAAAGCGTGGATGGGTCCCACCCCCAGAACATGAATTGAGCACTGGAGCAATCATCTGTTCCCCAGTTTATAAATCTAAAAGTCAGAGAGACACAATCTTGCCCACAATCTTATTCACCCCTCAAGTTCTAATACACAAGGAGAAGGTATGTGACGGAGGTTATATCAAAGATGCAAGATTCAGGCCTTGTAAGCAAGCACTTAAATCACACTTTAACATTAACTGACAGCCAGTACATTTGCCACAAGACTAGGAAATTTTGTTTCGCAATAGTTAGGAAGCTCCCCTTTAAAATTAGCTGTCTGCACTCCCCAAGTAACTCCAAGAACTCAGGGAAATACTAGGAACAGCCTCTGACAGCACAAGAATCTCAAGCATGTACCAAGGGGGCTCCTGTCAATGTTTTCAAAACTACGGTGTGGTTCTTTAAAGAGAAGTAACTGGTGGTTAAATCAGAGTTCCTTCATGCTGTCTCTGAGGCCAATTTTTACCTATAATCCAGCACAGATTGTTGAACATACTTCCCCTTATTTCTGTTGACTGACTGGTCAGCAGTCCAACCTATACTGCCCTGATTTTTAAATTCCTTTGGATTGCTACTTCTGGGATATTGAACTATGCCTGGGGCTTATGTGGTCCCTCGCTGTGCAATTTAAACCCAACCTGTGAGCGGAATGAACATAACTGACTAAACACTCTGCTATGGTATTTAATCAAATTTAGGACAAGATATTTAGGGAAACTGCCATGTTACCACCTGTAGATTAAAAAAAACTATTGCAAGATACTGGGGAAAACTGTTTAGGCACACAGGTGAAGATGATAAAACTGGATGGCAACTTGTTCTTATGTATTTACAATTTTTGTCCACATCACCTCAGAACTCTGCAGCCTATGTGAATATCAGTGTCAAGTGGAGATTTAAAAGTTGCTAACACAGAGAAAAACGCTTAGTGTGAGAGCTTTTGTAATAGCTGGGGGGGAAAAGACTGCAGAATTCTTTAAAACTGTCCTTCAGTAATTCATATTAAAGAAGCTGTGTTTCTTTTTTACTTTCTGGAGGGCATAACCAATATACTCTCAGCTTCACATTGATTCAGGGACAATTGCCCCTAGGAAAGCACCAATTACTATTTAAATAGAACAGTGGCACTCACATGTGGCTCTTTCACATGCCTCCTCCGGTCCCTCTTCTCATTTTGGTTTATGGTGATTTGATTTGCATGCAACCAATTAGGTCTGTGCATTGAAAATTTGTCTATGGTTATAGTTATATTTAGTATTATTAAGTGTATGTGTTTGGTGGGTTGGTGCACATGCATATAGCAGGCATGCAGTTCTTTTGGTTGATGGCAATTGTGACTGTAGCTCTTTGAAACCCATGGAGTGAGTGTACCAGTGATACAGAGCCTCAGTGTATAGAGCACTTCACAAAATACAAGATGACAAGCTCTTCCTCCAAGGAGCATGTAATCTAAAATCAGAATCAAGGAGGATGGAGAGGTGAAGGGAGGAATGTTTTGTTGCACTTACATATACATAGGATACGCAGCAGTAAGTGGTGGGCCTACAGACTTGCATCAAAGGCTTCACAAAAAAGGAAGACTTTAAGGAGGGAATTGAATACATAGTGCTTTCAAAGCAGATTTGAACCTGGTACAGAAAATACAAGATTCGCTGCTGGTATATCTGGTTATTCATCAGAGTCCTGAGATCGAATAGCCCTTCAAGGAATAAAGGAAGTAGAGTGCTTTGCATGCATGGCTTTTGTAGCATGATGCAATAAGGAGACAACACGGCAGAATTCAACACAGTTTTATTCTTCCATATTTCTTACAGCCTTTGTTCTCCCTTCGCCTCCATTTTTCTGTTTTCCTTCTACTCTCTTGGCCTTTCAGTCTCTAGGGGTCTACTCTGCCCAGCAATAAACTACAGTCTACCTAATGGGACAAATTCTATACACCAACAATGAAGTAAACTACAGCTATTACACGGCACCAACATGTGACCACAGCTACTTCCCTTGGCTCCAGGAAATCAATTCCTATTCTCATCATCTTCCTGCTGCAAGTACAAGGACTGAACACAGTTAACTACACCCCTGCTTGTCTCAACTCTTGGATTCAGTCAAGGTGGCACCAGGGAAATCACACAGCATAACTGCAGTAGGAGGACCAGCTCACTAATTAGCTGCAGACTCACCTGGGCTGCTGAGACTACACAAGGCTGTAGGGGGCAATCCCTACAGAATAGCACTGTGGAAACAGTACATCACCAATGACAGCTCCCTTTACCAGCTCCCTCCTTGTCTGGCTTCATGGCCAAAAAGGCAGCAGAAAACTAAGACCAGGAAATGCAAGAAGCAAGAGCTCAGGAAACTGGGGCAAAGAATAAGAGGTCATTAAAATACAATGTCTGCCTGGCAGAATTTATAAAATTAATTAAGCAGTAAATGTGGTCACGTGTTGCTTTATTGTATTACACTGCATATAACTTTTTACTTTCATGTCAGAATATCCTTTATTTCCCAGCAGAAAATAGCAATGTATAGGATGCATAACAATTGTATGTTTTATTCTTAGATTTGGATCAGAAAGCAAAGATGCATTATTTAAATTCCAGAGGGCTAGCCATGTTTGTCTGCTGCAACCAAAATAAGGGTCTCATGGCACCTTAAAGGTGAACTCATTTATTATGGCATATGTTTTTGTGAGCCCATTTGATCAGAGAATGTTAAAAGGCATTTTTGACAGTATTCTTTCTAAAAAAAATTAATTGAAGCATTTGTGTCAACACATAATTTTGGAACATTTACATTAAAATGTTATTTGTTCTGTTCAGCCATGATCTGGAAGAACTTAGGGCATGAGTGGGTGATTTGTGTAACTAAAGTGCTGAGTATAAGACATGGTACTAGTTCATATTAGATGTTTAATATTCTCATCTCTGTGATATGAATTCACACGGGCAACCCATTCCTGAAGGGGGGGCAGTTAGGCAGCAGCTGGGAGTGGTGCTGCCATCCTGCCTCCACAGAGGCTTCCCAGCCGGAAAAAAATAAAAATAAATGCGCTTAAAATGAAAAAGGCGAAAAAATGCCCATAGACTAGAGAGGCTATTCCAGCTATTTTGTTGGTGTAGCCCCGCTGCAGTGTGGAGGGGTTTCCTGGGGTGAAAGGGGTTAGGAAGCTGCCTAAAGGCAGCCTCAGCCCCAGAAACACCCTGGGAACGCCTCCCAGGATGTCGGCACAGGGAGGTATGCTGGGGAAACGCCAGCGGGCGAATGCAACGGCATCTGAGAGCTGTGCTGCTGCTGCGATCTAGGGGGCCCAGCATATGTCGCCCTATGCTGGCATCAGTGCTAGTTTGCACAGTGGAAGTGGCACGGATGCTGGCGTTGGGGTCACACCGGCTCCTATGGGCATTCAGCCCCCCTTTATGAATGGGCTGCCTGTTATAGATTATGCACTTATGTTGTTATAGTAGTAAAATAAGTTTAGGCTTGATAGAAAAGTAAATACTCAACATATTTCAATCCATCCCCCCCACAAAAAAGTGGGGAAAGTCACGGCCCCCACAAGCTTCAAAATGTCCAGAAATTTTATGTACCTAGCAATAAACAGAAATTGTAGTCCTTAAAATATAAATCACTGAAGGCTGAAAAAGAAGTCTGGCTCCTAGAGTCTGTGAAAATTTGTCAAGGCCTGTGTCTTGATATGCTTTTATTTTTTTAATATATACATAAATGAAGATTTTGGTGGGGCTTGTTCAAGTTACACAGTGAAGGTAGGGTTGCAATTGACCAGGAGAAAAATGTCTTGTCCTTTTAAAGGGATATTACGTATCAGGTGATATTATTAACCTGCATGCCTTGAAAAGCTTCAACTGTCCATTTTCCCACAGTAAACCTCTATTATAGGACAAGACATTTTTATCCAGGCCTGTTGGCAACCCAAAATGAATCCATTATTTGCATTCAAAACCAGCATTAATGGTAAGCATCCTTTACCAAGCACAAACCAAACAAGTAAGAATATTTTTAATCTGTGATAATTAACGGAATGGGTTCGTATTCTACAAAATCTGTGGGTAGATCTTCCCTGCCTTCCCTCTTCCCCCACAGCTGACTTTGACAAAGGAAATACTGACGCTGGAGGGTCGGGCAAGCCTCAGGGACAAAATCCCATGGGTACTGGAAGCTGAAGAATGTGTGGGAGGCAGAAATCAGGGGAAAACATCCACCCTGCCCTCTTTTGCCAGCCACAAGAGGCTCTATTAATGGAAAGAGATAGTGGTGATTTTGGTCTAGTCCCCTTCCTCACTGCTGGGGGTGCTAGGCCTCCCACTGGCAACCTACTTTGCCTGCCGTTGCTCTGAGTAGAGAAAAATTAAAAAAACTATAATCAGCATGTGCACCATGATGTCACTTCTGGAAAAACCCAGAATTGCCGGTTGGTAGTTCCAGAAATTGCCAACCATAGTGTTTCCAGCACTTTCTAGAGCTACCCACCAGCACTCAGCCACCATGCCCCCTCCATGTCCCCATTCCAAGCCCTCCATCTGGTGGCCATCCCTACTTGGCAACCTTACCCACTGCAGACCCAAGATTACCATTACATGTTGCCTATAAGGTCCATTTGACCCCTATCATCAGCTTTTGGGGTGAATGAAAAAGGGCTTCTAGGGGACATGGGGGAAAATCCACGTTTGCAAGTGCCATTGTGCTCAGTGTGTAGGCTGCAACCTAATGGCTCTCACTGAGAATCTTGTGTGTATAAAATTATTGGTATATACAAACCTTTCTATTAAAGCCTTTTAGCCATTCTAAATGTTCTAATGGGGGAAAAGGCTTGCAAAGCAATCTGACACATCTTCCATGCTTGCCATTATTTCTGCATTTAGTTTCAACAGAAAATCAATTTATGTAATACATATGTTTTTAAATAATGAAGAGTGATGTACTGCACTGGCATTTGAGTATCATTTCCCAGACAATTATAAACAGCCAACTGTATGCCACATCATACCCAAAACAATAATGTCTAGACATGGTGAAAAATTGCTTTCCTCAAGGTGGTGTGTTTTTATTCTGCTAGTATTGATTTGTTGCTTGCTTCAATGCAAGCTTTAATATAATTTGCCATTTAGTGAAATTGTTTGCGTAGTCATAATGGAGGGCAAAGGAACAAAAACACACGCAGACACAAAATCACTTTTCTGTGTAACTCACTATTGAATTACAAAACTTGCAGATATTAAAGGAAATAGTTGCCTGTTCAGAACAAGAAAATAAACTGCAATTCTAACTAGATTACAAACATTATTAAATTACTGTGTAAAAGAACGTACAATAATCTAGTAATCAGTGCCATGTAATTTAAAAAAGTAAATGAAATTTTAACTTTAAAAATCAGAACTACATTTAATTAGCGGTCAGACTTATTTAAAGTCTGACTCCTAATTAAATGTAGTTCTGATTTTTAAAGTTAAAATTTCATTTACTAATGAATGAAAACTAGTAAAAACACAAAAATGCATTAAGCCCTTCTCAGTCCCCTCCCAAATGCAATGCAAGATTGAACACTGAACTATGTCTAACATTTATAAGCATATAGAATACTAGTGACGTTCAGCAAGATGACAACAGCATCAGTTTAGTACAACAGTAAAACATAGTGTTAATCATTCCATGAAATCAATGACAGGGCAAGCAGATAGAACTCAAGTAAAAGAATTAGTGGAATTTAGGGTTCAAAGTCTCAACAAAGCAAACTTCCCCTTGCACTACTTCAAAATAAACCGAACTTTACAGCCTTAATGAGGATATCAAAAGTAATGCAACTTGGTTAGGTAATTTATGACAAACTCAACAGCTGCCTACAAAGGTATAAAACAAGTGCCTGCACATATTTACTCTATTCTAACTTAACACACTCTACATCCGTCCATATAACAACATCTGCATCCCTGAGTATCCCATAAAGACTGGAATAAACAGGAAGCCCAACGCACCCCATAACTTTAGCTGTCTCAAGTAAATTGGTAATCAGACTGGAAAACATGGTACAGTGAATGCACAGTGCAGCCAAGTGTTCTTTAACAAATTTAAGGTAAGATTCTGGGACCTGGTACAACTGCTTTCAGCTTTTCTGCATATGATTATGGTCATGGAGGTGTCCTCAATTCCAAGTTCTTTCAACTGCTACAAGGTTGTCTGATAAATCATTGCTGGAGTCAAACACATCAATGTTTGAATCAAGTGTATTCTTTGGGACTGCAAATTCTTTAGTTTAGTTACCAATATATATGGGGATAGGAAAGGAACCATCACTCTCACCTGATACATAGGGGATGAATTTCATCGTTAAAATATAAAAGTTGACATAAATCTAGAAAGTTGTGTGCAGCTTTGAGGACCAAAATTCTGCAGAGGGTTCCAGAAAAGTGTGCCCATGCAAAGCAAATTAAGTCTGCATACGGTAACTCATGGCAAATGAAACTACATCAATTATGTAGAAACTGCATCAATTATGATAGAAAGAAAATGTCATGGTCCATCCAGAAAGTTTGAGAGAATTAGACACTGTATACCCATTCTTTTGGGAGCCCTATTCATACAGTGGAGCCTACACAGATGAGGCAGTGCCACAGAAAAAGAAGATCATAGAATCAAGTTCTAAGGAACCAATGGGGCAAAGCTACCATCTGTATGATATGAATAGTGCTAAGCCGTATCACCACCATATCAAATCGAACTTGCCAGATTTCTATTCAGCTTTCAACAGTCCTGAGAAACAACGTGGTGTAGTGGTTAAAGCATCAGACTAGGATCTGGAAAACTCAGGTTCGAATCCCCAGTCCACTGTGGAAACTTGAGGGGTGACCTCGGGCCAGTCACACACTCTCAGCTTCGACCCTGGTAAGTATTTGGATGGGAATCTACCAAGGAATTCCAGGGTCATGACGTGGAGGCAAGCAATGGCAAACCACCCCTGAATGTCTCTTGACTTGAAAACCTAACAGGGTCGCCATAGGTCAGCTGTGACCTGATGGCAAAACAAAAACAAAAAAATCCAACAATCCCAACTATTACTTATTCAACCTTTTGTGAATAAAAGAAAATATTGATCCAACTAAACTTCCAATTTTCCTAAAAATCCTTTCCATGATGCATTCTGCTGAAAGCTTATTGTATTTCAACACCCTGATAAATGGTACAGTGATCAATGGAATTTTGCTCTGCATAGCTGTAACGGATAACCTTGTTTTTGAAACAAATTATGTGCTAAAAATGCTTCAGAGTCCTCTTTTCTTATACTGCCTGACCAGAAGCTTTCTTTGACAAAGCATGAAACAACCCCAAATCTCTTGGCAGGATAACACATTTCTTTTTAGACAAGAATGTGAACTTCTGTTTCTTTCTAATCTCTCACTGATACAATGATGATTTAATGACACACAGGAGGGGGGCAGATATGATCAATAGTACCTACTTAATAGAGACATGATAAATGCTGCATTTTAGCGCCATCTGATTACAGTGCTGTAAGACATTGTAACTGATACTTTCAACACCAAATCCTGTGACAGTATCCTTTCTAGGAAAGGTATGAATCAATGTGTGTAACAGCCAGTACCATTTATCTGTCAGAACAATATCTATATTCTATTTCCCCAGTCAAGTACATCAGAAATTCCCTTAATAGTTTGTAGGTTTTAGCATCACTTGTACAGAAATGACACCCAATGGAACATCTCTTTTGACATTGCTCTGTGAACTATGACTCAAGACAGAAATAGAAAATTGAATCAACCTCTGGCTTACTGAATTTTCTCCTAATGAAATCTTCAAATCAGAAATCTGTCTTGGGGGAAATCTCTCAATATTTACTCATTCTACTTAACTCAAACATTAATTTTTCTAATGAGGACAATAATCCAGAAATTAACCTGTCATGTTCAGGTTTTCTTGTACTTCACCACTGAGCAGGTAACAAAGATACTTTCTACGGCTTTATGGAATAAAGCCTAAATTCATTGTGTGTGAGTCTGAGATATATTAATCCATTAGCTTCTCTATCTAGAGAGCTGGATAGGCACTAATAAAGTTCCACCACAGGCTGTAGAGAGAGAATACATAGAGAACAAAAGCTGTTGGAGAATTATTTC
Source organism: Euleptes europaea (assembly GCF_029931775.1). Lineage (NCBI taxonomy): Eukaryota > Metazoa > Chordata > Lepidosauria > Squamata > Sphaerodactylidae > Euleptes > Euleptes europaea. Next base: position 20,661 of record NW_026612068.1, read on the forward strand.
ACACCAGCTACAAACACATCCTGCTGCTCTGCTCTCACTCATCCATGGAGTAAATAAGAATACAACTACAATGCAACCGAACAATATTATTTCAGAAGTCTGGCAGAGTAGGAATGTGTTCCCCATTTGTGCACTGACAACCCAACCCCCCAGCCAGGGCAAATCTATTAATGGGGATTACCGCACTTCGTATTCCCAGCGATGTATTAAGAGTTTGAAAATATTATAAAAAACATCGCTTTAAAAGGGTTTTTTGGATACCACGGCTTATAAATGGTTGGAAGACGTCTTCACAGCTAAAGAGGCCAAACAAAGTGCGAACAGTATTTTTTATAACGTTTTCAAACTCTTAATACATTGCTGGGAATACATAGAAAGTGCGAACAGTATTTTTTATAACATTGTCAAACTCTTAATACATTGCTAGGAACACAAGTGCGGTAACCCCCAATATAATGACACTTCCTCAAACAACTGAGTTTTGCAACAGTCTATCGCAAAGGAAAAGAGGACAGGGGAAATGGCTTCTCAGTTTGTAAGCCTGAAGGTTCAGGAATGAAGCAGTTTTAAGTAATCTAGTACTGTTATTCTACAACAAGGGTATCTTTTAATATATCTGGATCTTGGGAATTCTCTAAGTACTACTACCAAGGATTTTAGCATAAATAATTCATTATAAGGGGAACCTGCAGGGACTTGCAGGAGACATCTAATTATTCCCCTCCCACTATTTTGTCTTTCTCTTCCTTGAAATCCCCTAAAGTCTTTAATCTTTTTGTACTTTCTTCTCTCCTTTCCACTCACCAGCCTGCCTGCCTTTATCTGCCCTCCTTACTTCTGGCTTTCCCTCTGTACCTCCCCCTGGCAGCCTCTCCCTAGGAACACTCTGGCCAAGTTGTGAAATGCTGTCTGAGCCAGGTCCAGTTGCACAGTGAGAAACCTGCAAGGATTTGCAGCAGCACATCACTTTCCCCTGCACCTGCTCTCCCATATTTCTTCTTTCCCTCATCCTGACAACCTACATATACTCACCTTTTCCCTGCTTCCTTCTCTCCTTCCCACACACCACCGACCTACCTTTTATATGTCCCCCCCACCTTCAGCTATATTTATTAGTTATGTACTTCATTTATATCCCACTTTTTTCTACAATGGGGGTCGAAAGCAGTTTACATCATTCTCTTCTCTTCCATTTTATCCTCACAACAACCCTAAAAGTCTGGCCCAAAGTTAACCATTGAGATTCTATGGCCGACTGGGGATTTGAACCAGGGTTTCCCTGATCCTAGCCTGCAACTCTAACCACAGCACTACACTGTCTTCTGTGTGGTGGCTGCTGTTGAACAGTATCACGCACCCAGACCTGGGTGAGTTATACAAGGTGGGTGGTAGCAAGTTCCCCAGTGGCCCTGGCCCCAATGAGTCCTCTCTCAAAGTCCAAAACAACTTGGAAAGGGCCCTGTCCCCTACTCCCCCACCTTTCCCCAGCAGAAACCAAGGTTTGAATATGGTTGTGGTTGCCTAGCAACAGCCACTGACGGCATCTTTCTTAAAGCTATAGGGACTCTTTTTATCATGGAGAGTTAACCCTCCATGTATTTTTATTAGATTTCAGATTTAGATTCAGATTAGATTGTCTGTGGCCATAGTGGCCATAGTCCCTCAATTTCAGTATCTACAAATGGGACCATGCAGAGAATCAGACATATTGACGTTTATGCTCATCTTTGTAGATGTAAAATATCCAGATGAACTCAAGATCTAATGACTATCAGGAGAGAAATTGCCATTGAATGCAGCAGGAAAAATCCTGGTGGGCTGCTGCCCTGGAGGGCCAGTGGCAGCCCCCCTGGGCTTACCCCAAAGCAGATGCAATAAAAGGCAGAAGAGGCTGTCAGACATGGCAGTAAACAGCTCTGATCAGAGGTGTCTGCAAAGAAACACAGTGCAAGGGGAGAAAATGAAGCCAACCAATGGGACAGGCTGAGGAAGGTAGCTCCGGTCTAGCAGGAAAGGGCTGCCCAAGGCCCCCCAGCCCCTACGAGGGCAGATTTCCCCATTGTTTCTTTAGGCTTCTCTGGCAACCTCCTTCCCTGGACAGAAAATCCCATTGTTTGGAGATGCCAAAGCTATTTCCCAAGTGAGTATGCTGTGCCTAGAGTTCCAGTCAGCACCCAATACATGTTTACTTGGAAGTAAGTCCCACAGACGTTAATGTACCTTACACTGGTAAATGTACATTACCAAGGGTAAGTTTAAACACAAGGAATCACCTGAACTCCCTCAATGGGATGAGGATCACTTTTTTCTTGCTGACAGTAAAGCTGTCTTCAGAGGTGAAAGTAAACCAACATCCTCCTTAGCACCCCCCCAACCTTATTCACTTGTGACATTAAAAGATGAACACGTTTTTAATTCTAGCATAAGCTTTGTGGACTAAAGCCCATTTTTTTTAGGTAGCACAAGCTTCATGTCCCCAAACTGAGGTTCTGCTACCCCATTACGTAATTTTTGAAGAATCTTCATTTGAAGTTACAATTCTGATTACTGGGCCATAGACACTGCGGAGATTTACCCAATATATCAGAGACCAAGGCAAACTTTTTGCAAATGTATGAATCTGTTAAGAATTCATTGATATGCAGTGTAATCTTTCCACAGCACAAGCGCTCTTATGTTTCACCCTCAAAGCTGTGCTTACGGTCTCCCCATGGAAACTCAGAACAGTGTTTATGTATCAGGTTGTTAATCAATATATACATATATGTCTTACAGTGCTTTCATTATTTCAGTGCATAAAAGAGATAAAGCTGGAAAAAGTGGCTGCTATATTTTGGATTTACAAACAAATCAGCTCTAAATTATTTAAAAACACGTGAAAACGATCTGTGGGTGATTATTCAGGATAATGTGATTATTTTCAAAAAGATATTAAAATGTTTTCAGACTTTGAGAAGGATTAAATTATACTCGACTCTGTGACTAGATTTCCAAATGTGTTGCTTTGTCTTAAAAAGCAGCCATTAGAAAGAGAGGAGCGTTATGGGTTGTGGCCATAGTGGATTCCCAGTTGGATGCAGTTCACTGTTGGGTAGGAAGGAGAGAGAAAAAGCAGGAAGAGAAGCTATAGGGGCTTTCAGGGAGGGAAAGAGAAAATAGTTGGGGGAAAGGGGAAATGAGATACCTCCTTGCAAGTTCTTGTACGTTCCTGCGTCTAAACCATACAATACCCATATTCTTTCGCATATCTTCTGAGTACAAGCCTTAAAGTAGCCATCAATTGTATGGTAAAACAAAAGGAGAATTAAAGGAACGCCTATATAAAGGTGCCTTTCAGGCAATTTCCATCAGCAGGTAAAGGTTTTTTTGTTTTGTCCAGTGTTCTCTCGATCCCTCCTTCCTGCTCTGTTTTTGTTGTTTTTATGCATGTGTATTTTATTGTATTGCCCTGACCTGGATAGGTCAAGGCAGCCTGATCTCAGAAGCTAAGCAGGGGCAGCCCTGGTTAGTACTTGAATGGGAGACCACAAAGGAAGTCAAAGCTAGCTACGCAGAGGAAGGCAATGGCAAACCACCTGTTTTGTCTTTTGCCTTAAAAACCCTTCAGGTTTGCCATAAGTCGGCTGCAATTTGACAACAACAAAAAATTGTATATGTATTTTAACTAGGTTTTAATTCAATGAATGATTTTTTTTGTTTTAAAGATTTTTTTAATTATTATTATTATTTTGATGTTAGCTACCTCGTTAGTCCTGATGAGGGCAGAAATGTGGGGTATAAATTTTGTAAATAAGTAATATGTAGCAATATGATGCCATGTTTTGCCCCTGTTCTCTCTCTATTTATTGTATCACCACCACAAGAAGGATAAAACAGGAAATAATTCAAAATGGAGTCCATAAAGACTATGGCTCTCAGAATGCAGTTCATCCACTGCATTCTCAAATTGGAGCCTGAAGTTATTTACTCACTGCAGCGCTTGTTTCATAAGCAAAAACAACAAACAAACAAAAAAAATCCATGACTTTGCTGAATGCCATTCTTTGGAAAGATGCCAAGAACCTTGCCCTCATTCTTCATTCCTACGCACAAATGAATGGGTTATGCAAAAACATTACATTAAAAGGAATTGAAAGCATGTACATACTTTCTATCCATAGTAACTATTAATCTGCTACATTTCAGTCCTAGATTGGCCCAGTTACAGCCTCCATTTGTGAACAAAATGGATTTCAGACCCTGACTCTACATAATTTGCCTCCAAAAATTTGGCTTTTGCTGACCCTGCAGCAGTACAACACTGGGTGATTGTTTTGCATTTCACAAGGGACATCTAACCTCAAGTAGCTGTAAACACTTGAAAAATACCACTTAATATAAAGAGAATACTTTCATTAAGGGAAGCAAAACCTCTAAAGCTTGTCCAAATGGATTTTTCAACAGAAGACCCTTTTCACCAGACACCCCCAATTGTGTTTGGCCCTACATGATATTATGGGGTGAAAAAAAGCATGGATTTCTCGACTTTTGATCTTACTGTGTGTGACTGTTCCAATGGCTTCGAGAAAATCTGTGGATTCAGCTGAAAAAGCCCACAAATGGCTGTGTTAACGGGAATATTGTGCATAACCTTTGACAAGTGAGTTAAGATAGGCAACTGTTAAGATTCCATGAGAAGGTAGTTGGTTCCTACAGGCAACCAGATTGCACAGGACTGGGTTCAACACATACAGGAGGACCCTCTGACTGTTTGGACACACAGTCATGCTACGCAGGGGCACTTTTCTTTGACCCTCAGCCTGAAACTCTTCATTAGATATCTCCAGAATGCACTGCTAATTGCTGAAAAAGCAAAAAAGGCCCCAGAACAGAAGTGCATACAAGACGACCAGTCTCATGACCGATAAGTAGGTATGGAGTGCCACCTCCCTGCCCAAGGTAAATGTAGAAAAGGTCAGGAGGAAGGTGGGCTTGACAGCACCACTTTCTTTTTGGACAGCAGTAGCTTTTTCTGTGTAGGGTTCACATGCTTCGAGGATGCTGTGTCTTGAGGTCTCCAAAGGCCTATCCTTACTGTGCCCCGCCTCCTAATTCTCAGGAGTTTGAGAGGCTCACAAGTCTGTGAGGGTCCTGTCTCTTCAAGCTATGAAACCGCATCACCTTGCTTGATGAGAAACTGAGCTATAACTGGAAGGGCAGGAGGGTAGTAGGGTGGCAATTAATGGCTTAACATTTAGACTTGCTAGCATGTATTAGGCTTGCTCTCATGTTTGAAACCTTTTGTTACCATGCCTAGGGGTTTATGGTTCATCTTTCCACTCCCTTGTGTCCTCTACTGGGGATTAGTTTAGAAGTGGATTGTAGACTCCAGTCTTATTTGTTTATGCTTGCCTGTTTATGTATCCCATGTTATTCATAAGAACATAAGAAAAGCCATGCTGGATCAGACGAAGGCCCATCAAGTCCAGCAGTCTGTTCACACAGCGGCCAACTAGCTGCCTCCAGGAAGCCCACAAACAACTGCAGCAGCACCATCCTGCCTGCGTTCCACAGCACCTAATATAATCAACATGCTCCTGTAATCCTGGAGAGAATAGGTATGCATCATGACTAGTATACATTTTAACTAGTAGCCATAAATACCCCTCATCTCCATGAACATGTCCACTCCCCTCTTAAAGCCTTCCAAGTTGGCAGCCATCACCACATTTTGGGGCAGGGAGTTCCACAATTCAACTATGCGTTGTGTGAAAAAATACTTCCTTTTATCTGTTCTGAATCTCTCACGCTCCTGCTTCAGCAGATGACCCCAGGGAGAAAAGGAGAAAAGCTTCTCCCTGTCCACTCTCTCCAAACCATGCATAATTTTATAGACCTCTATCATGTCTCCCTTAGCCACCTTTTTCCAAGCTAAACAGCCCTAAGCGTTTTAACCGCTCCTCATAGGGCAGTTGCTCTAGTCCCCTAATCATTTTGGTTGCTCTTTTCTGCACCTTCTCAAGCTCTGTAATATCCCTTTTTAGGTGTGGTGACCAGAACTGTACACAGTATTCCAAGTGTGGTCTCACTTGGATTTGTACAGCATAGATTTGTACAAGGTCTCACCATAGATTTGTATTAGCTGTAGCCATATACATCTTTCTGATGGTTTTGCATCCATTGCCTTTTCATGATATGTATGAACGTATTATGCCTCTGATTCAGCTTCCAATTTACTTTTGTAGTGTATTGTACAATAGTGCCTTCCAATAAATGGTTAAATTTGTATCAGTAACATGCTGGAGTCTGTGTTTTCCCACTAACAGTCATGTACCCACCGGGGTGAAAAGAACCCATAGAAACAGAGGCCTCCTGCTTTAGCGGGACCACATTAACATCAACCATTAGTCACTTAATATCTGAGGAATAAAGAAGCTGAATGGTACCACTAAGGAATGATCATTAGTAGCGGCGTTGCTGTTTGAGCAAAGTTTTGGCGTGCAATGCTTTATGCCAGGTACATAGAGAATGAACTCCTCATGACGGTCTTTGGACTGACAATGCCATGGCTCATTGATGCTTGCAGGAACACGGCTACTATAATTCTCTCTTCAAGGGTATGTAAAGCCCACCTTCCTTCCTCTCACTTGCAAAGCTTCTTTGATGCCAGTGTTCTAAGGGCAGGCAAAGTCTCCACAAATGGAAACAGGGCAGTAGGAGCTGTGCGCTATTCATAAGAAGATGTGCACGAGAGACAAAGATGACTTACTGAAGATGATTGGAAGGTCTTGATGCCTAGCATAACTAGGTGAAAAACTGAGCAGAACTGTTAGGAAGAGAACCCCAACAAAAGCAGGTGGAATATGTGTAGAGACCTACAAATGGCTAAATTTAGAGTAAATATTTCTGCAATTTTTTCCAGATTTTCTGCAAATTTTTCTACTTTTTCTTACTTACTGCAGAAATAATTTGTATTGAACTCTAGTAATTTTGGCTTTGTATAATAAAAAAACTTCTTCCATTGAAGCATTTTTAAGGCTAGACTTTTCAATTTGTCCTCAAAAGAAAAATAAATATTAGTATAAGGAAATAGCCTAGCCATAACTTAATGATAACAATGTCAATACAGTTTCCTATATACTCTATTAACATTCTTTGGACTCATGTAATATGCAAATTAAAAGATGCTGGCCCATGTTTTAAATGGTTAATGTATCTTCACAGTGATAAGTGCTCAGCTTACGTTTTCCCGTTCCCATTTGTTTTGGAATATTAGGCACCAAATGAAACATCAGATCAACCAAACATAAAACATTATGGAATGCCATTTTAAAGTATCCAAGAATGCCTGATGCTGCATCAGCAATATTTTGACAGATAAAATCAAAAGGAATAAGCTTTGAAATATTAAGGCCATAAAAAGCACACTGGCATGAATTTTATTACTGTAAGCTGACACCAAAAAACAAGCCAGTGATTTAGTAAGGATTCAATCCATATTAACATTACAAAAACTACATATTTGAAAAGCAATGCATTAAGAACTATAGTGTGCCATTTGTTCCTAAACATAACAAAGAAATGGCTTCAAAAATACAAATTATTAAAAACGTCAATAAGAGGACCCCAACTATTCCACCCACACTTCCACAGCCTTTGTCGAAAATTACTTTGTCTTCATTTATGACAAACTTGTTATTTTTGAAAACATCATAGTCAAAGAAAGGAAGACTATTCTGCAACTCTTTCCAACTCACATAGATCCCTTCTCAGCATTATGACCAATCCAGTTTTGGTGGTGTTCTGCCAGAGGCAACGGGTTGTTACAGCAATCTGATAGGTCAATGAGCTCGCAGCGGCAAGCTATTGTTAAATTTCAAGGATTGTTTTAATAAAAGCAACCAGAGACAATACAATTACACAGGCAGTATCTTAAATCCCTTCTGCTGCTAGGAGCTCTTTAGAGCAACAAATTATAGAGTCTGAAGGGGCCATACAGGCAATCTAGTCCAATCCCTTGCTCAATGCCAGATCAGCCTAGAGCATCCTTGACAAGTGTTTGTCCAGCTGCTGCTTGAAGGCTGCCAGTGAGGGGGAGCTCACCACTTCCCTAGGCAGCCGATTCCACTGTTGAACTAAATGTGCCCCAGGGCCTTGTTCCCCAGCACCCTCTGTGTCCTGGTCTACAGTGCTCTCATTGTAACCTTCTTCCATACACCTTTTATACTAACTAAGCCTGCTGAGTTGTGTTTGGCAGGCCTAATGACCAAGCCGCCTTTAGTTCTTCCCTCCATTATGAGGCTGAGAATAATAAAGGATAGCCCTTTTTACAGCTGTAAATAATAGGCTTAATCAACCCAAGGCAACTAGTGAATACCTTCTCCAGGGACAGAACAATGACTCCCGGACACCACCATTCCTCTGCCTCCTCCAGATTCTTGTGCATTTGCACGACAGGTGTCTCCCCATTACCCCATCTCTCATGGAACAGCAGAGTCACTTAACATGCACAGAAGTCACAGTTTTGCCCCTCCACTCAACTCACATATATGGTTGCAGAAGTGAGCAGAATGGCAGCTTTTACCTGTAGAGGAAGACTGACGATCTGGTTGCCACAAGCAAGGAGAAAAGAGCAGCTGCCAGAAACAAAGTAGTCATGTACATTTGTACCTACAGTAGAGGTATTAGAGACAATAATAACTGAACTTGAACTGGCTGTCAGGTGACCTATCTAAGGAACTATATGGCCAGTTATGATTACTGGATCACCACTCTGTCTAACCGCACAAAGCCGATTTATGATTGGGTATGTAGGGCATATGCCTGAATAGTTGGCTTTGTAATGTCAGGTTCTTACCCTTCCCATAAAGACGCAGGTGCTGCTTTCTGGTTCACCTAGGCAGCCAATTCTTGCTCAGGTCTTAGATTGCATGCTTCTAACAATTGCTTTTTAAAACTCAGTTCTTTTTCTCTTCAGGTTGAGGGACCAACGCTGAACTTGGGGACAATGCTGTATAAATGTTTAGTAAGAATCTAGTTGCAACTTGAAATTATATGCTAGAAAGAAGAATGTAACACTCTTGCCAATTCATGAAAAAAGTCTAAAAGAGCACGGTAAAGTAAGCAAGCATGAAATTCATACTGTTCACATAATATGGAATTCAAAATGGCAGCTCTTACTTACAATCTCCATGTTTGTGTAGCAAGAGTTAACATAAGTACTCAGAATTCTCTTAGTTCATAGAATATGAGAACTTAAACAACTTGTGAATGCAAAATCATGAATAATACTTGGTATTTGCATCACTTATACAGTTATACAATTTAAATTGCTCACAAGAAGACAGATTATATAACCCTTACAGTAGATAAATCACTATTATGCCCCATTGGGACTGAGATTGAGGGTGTGGCTTGACTAATGCTATCTAGAGAGGTCATGATAGCAGTGCAACTTGAATGAGGAGCCTCCTGGCTTACACTTCACTCTGTTAGCCACTATGCTATATCAGCTCCATTACTGAGATTGAAAGGTTGGAGCTAAAGAAATGTCCAATTAGTTCAAACAATCTGTGAAATTGTCCTCCTCCCTATTTTATGGCTCTCAATGTCTCTTATGGTTGTCAAGTCACAAAGCTACAGTGACAGTAAAAGCCATTACCAGGCAGAAATCTATTGTCCATGTCTATATTTAACAACTCCTTCCTTTAGCCATTTGGTCTCTTGACCAACCTCCCTAACATTCTTGTCCCCCTCCATCACTCTCAGTAACCTATCCTAGAGCTTCGCCAAATGCAATCAGAACGTCCTCTATGTGTGGCTTCCATTCCCTGTCTTCTACGTTCCTTTCTTCAAGCACCCAGCCCTTTTTTAAGATTCCTCTTAGTCCCTTCTCTAGTTGGTTCCCTTGACTCTCAAGCCCTCTGAGCTCCCTGCCCCTTAATCTTTCTGCATTCTAGTATCTCTTCCCGTATTCAGTCTGCCTTTGTGAGACGTTTTAAGCTACGTGAACTGATTACATTCTAGCTCCTCTGAAGAGAAGTCAACTGTTCAGTTTCCCCAGGACCTTAACATTCCATGCCAGCACACCAGGTCAGTATGACAGTCAGTCAATATGACAGTCTTCATTGCCACAGGCACAATACAATATAGACAGATAGTAAATGACAGGGTTGTTATCACTCACAGTATCCATACATTAGTTATTCAAATATTTTTGCTAGATTGGCAGCCCTGTTTTCATGAGAGGGATGAAGAACAAGAAAAGCAGTTTGTGCATTTTAGATTCACCATGATCTACTTCTAGCACCCAGAAGCTGATGCACTCAAATAGGACAACGTGTTCCAAATGCAACACTTCTTTTGTGTGTCCAGAACTATGTGAAATAATCATCTTGTAAACTGATGTTCTCTAGAACTTAGTATTTTGCCCTCTCCATTAATCTGATTTTTATTAGGAAAAGGGACTTGTGCTTCAATAACGATTACATGACAAAAAGCAGTGGACTTTGTCCCCTATAAAAATATCTACCCAGGTGTGCCTTGTAAAATGAAAATAATGAGGCAAAGGATAATTAAGCTATCTCCCATTCATGCATGGGGGTGGGGGGGAACTGACAGAAATGAAATTGTATTTGTAGTAACTGTTTACTATGCAGTCTAGCCCCTACTAAGAACCTTCCTGTTCCTTTTACCCAGAAGTTAAAAATTGCCCATTTCTTTATCCATGTTATGATAATATAATTCAGGAAGATGTCTTGGGGCACGTTTTTTTTCTCCTATAATATCAACATATAGACAGATATGGAATAGCAGTGGTGGCATATATTCCCATGATCTGGACAGATTTACAACAGGAAAAGCTTAGGAGCCATCACTTTGGTTCTGTCTCCACCTACTGGCAAAAACAAAAAACCCGACCATTCTGAAATGAAGTCGAATAGCCTTAAACAATGTATTATGATAGAACAGGTGATTATGAAAAGCAGAAAGCACATGTCCAAGAGAACAAGAATACAATTGAAAGTTCAATTGGGCTCTAAAATACATTGTAAACAATGAAGCAAATAAGCATATTACCTGGAACAAGCTCCATAACGATATAAATAGGCTGCCTTTGAGTGCAAACTCCTATAAGCTTTACAATGTTCGGATGGTCATACTGTTTGAGTATTCTGCAAAGGGTGCAAATTTTTCATTACATTAGTATGTTACACGACCAGTTTGATTGATACAACACAAATATCATGTCGATGTGTATAATAAAGTAACCTAAAATGCCATTTCTGACATTTCTTACAACCCAACAGACATGAATAGATGAATCAAGTAAAAATTGATGGAAGGAAAGCCCCGATTTTTCTGTCCTCACTTTTCTCATTAGTTCCTAAACAGTACAATACAGGTTCATAGAAATAGTTCGCGGTTTTCTGGGGTATTATTTTATTTTAGATACATTTAATATTAAATTGTTTGAGACCACTCTTATTAGAAGGCTCACTTTTTCCCATCACCCAACCAACTAAGGTTTTCCCCACAAACCATGCTCACTGTGCTCCCCTGCAGTGGATAATGACCAGAGACAGTGGCACCTTATCTGTGGAACACTTCCCCTTCAGGTTGGTCTGGCACCAACCCTATACTTTAAGGATCCAAATCAAACATTTCCTTTTTACCCAAGCTTTTAATTAAGAGGTTGAACTTTCACCATATTTTACAGCCTGCTTCTAGATGGAACTATTTTGAGACTCGTTTTAAGCTGATTAATGTTATTTGTTGTCTTTATGCTCCACCTATCTTTTTAATTAACAACTTCTAAGGGTTTTTAAAAAAACGTTTTACTTTGTCAGCTGTCTTGATCAGGTTCTCTGGGGAGGTGACATAGCAATTCTACAAAAAACAAAGACTTGGATCTTAAGTATTGTTTCCACGTATACGGTGCCCTTTTCCATTGCAGAAGCAATCCACTGATGTGGAAGGTATTCTGCCAATGTTAGGCACCTTCTACTCATGCAAGAACAAAGTCTTTTAATGAGCCAAAAATTCCAAGCATTAGAGGAATATGGCCCACAGTAGAGGACTGCAAGGACTAATTGCTCCACAACAGAAAGCATTTTAATGGGTGTTATAATTGCTTTCTTTCCTTATAAATAAAAAGGAACTTTGTGGTACTACAAAGGCTAACAGATTTATTGTAGCATAGATAACTACTGGATAAATAATTGTTGAATTAGGATTTTATAATAGATTGAAATGTATTAAGCACCACTGTTGCTGATGAGAATGGTCACTAAACCTATCTCGTACTTTTGAATTTTGCATAGAAATGTATACTGCTTGGGGCTTTTGAACTCTAATGATCACAGTTTTTCCCCATGTGTAGTTTTATCTGCTGACTCAGGATTCAGTTATGTTGCCATCTTCCACCAGCTGGTGAAGTCTCCTTTGTTTCCTTTGGCATTCCCCTTCATGATCCCTCCTTCCTGACCAATGTTTTAATTGTTGTTTATATGTCTTTGTATGTATTTTAGCTTTGTTTTTAATTGTTTTAATGATGTATGTTACTTTGGCAGGGTGGTTTTACAGTGTGATTTTATTGCACATGTTTTAATTTGTTAATTGCCTTGGTGGCCCTTCTGAGGGCAGAAAGGCAGGATAGAATTTTTAAATGAATAAATAAATTTATGCATCTAGCGAAACAGGCTCTACCCAAGAAGTGTTAGCTGCAATAAATTCGTTAATTTTTAAGATGGCAAAAAATTAAAACAATATGATTTCAATATATTTTCATGTGTTAGAAAGGACTCCCAGCTACAGCTGTTATTATGGCAGTGACATTTTGTCAACTACTGTTGTTAGCAATAAGAATGTATAATTTAAAGCATTTCCACTGAGTGCATATGAGTGAACTTTCTATCAACAGTTTATAGCTTTCTCCCTTTTATAAAGGTAAAGGTCCCCTGTGCAAGCACCGGGTCATTCCTGACCCATGGGGTGACGTCACATCCCGACGTTTACTAGGCAGACTTTGTTTACGGGTGGTTTGCCAGTGCCTTCCCCAGTCATCTTCCCTTTACCCCCAGCAAGCTGGGTACTCATTTTACCGACCTCGGAAGGATGGAAGGCTGAGTCAACCTTGAGCCGGCTACCTGAAACCAACTTCCATTGGGATCAAACTCAGGTTGTGAGCAGAGCTTCGACTGCAGTACTACAGTTTACCACTCTGCGCCACGGGGCTCCTCTCTCCCTTTTATACAATAAAATCATTTTAAAAAAAAACAGTTTATAGCTTTCATTTTCAATATGATGCTTGATTGCCTTCAATGTATTCCTTCCAAGAGACCCATTCCCTCTTCAAAGAGAATTCATTAGCTAATCTAATGTGAAACCTATGTATAATGTACATGTACATTTTAAGTGCAATCCTCAGCACAATTATACCCTTCTAAGCCCACTGACTTCAATAGACTTAGAAGGGTGTAAGTCTGTTTAGGATTGTACTAAGTATCTAATGGATTTGCAAAAAAATATTATTTCAGTTTTCACTACTCACCTGGCCTCTGATAAAAACTTTATTTTCAACTCTTGAGGAAGGTCTTCTTTACAGGTTTTCACAGCAACAGGAGTTTTATCTTTTAGTGTTCCCTTGTACACTTCACCAAAATTACCCTGAAATTGCAGGTTTTAATAGTCAATAAACATACACAGTACTGTCCTCAGCTAAATAAAATTTCACAATACAGAAAATATCACAAAGCTTTACACACAACTGCACTGAGGAACAATATTCTTACAAGTTCACATGTGAGTTACAAGTAGGGGTGCCAGCTCTGGGTTGGGAAAAACCTGGAGATTTTAGAGGTGGAGCCTGGGGAAGGCAGAGTTTGGGGAGGGGAGGGACCTCAGTAGGGTATAATGCTATAGAGTCCACCTTCCAAAACATCCATTTTCTTTAGGGGAACTGATCTTGGTCATCTGGAGATCAGTTGTACTAGTGAGAGATCTCCAAATACCACCTGGAGGTTGGCACGCCTATTTACAAGCCAGACTTTAGTAACAGTGGAAATCCTTGATTCATACATGAGCTGCCAGTTATGAACATCATTGTCCAACTGCCTTCATTTTTTGTTGAAAGTTTTATCAGGCTCACAGTGTAGAATGAGATAAACATGAGAACATAAGAAATGCCCTGCAGGATCAAGACCACTGGTCCAACTAATGCAGCTTCCTTTTTCACACTGTGGTCTACAGAGTCCCTGCATACAAGGAGAATAAATTAAGTCTACTTTTGTCCTAGTCACAGACACTAGTCGAAGTCCAGAAAGAGCTAAGCAGACCTCTGAAGAATAATGCATTGTATGCTTTAGAGAACTGGGGACAACCATAGGGAAACAATTTTAAGGCAAAAAGCAGATCACAGAGCATATCTGATAAAGATCTGGGATATTTTTCAACTTAATAGCCAGTGGCTTAGAATAATTCTTTTCTGTTATATTTTTCTCACACAAAAGGGAGGGGGTTCTCCACAAGACCTCTATTTGAAATGTATGTACCATGTGCAAAGACAGCAGAAAGAAATAAAAGCTCTGCGCATAATCCCTTGGGTATTGGAGTGGTATAGCCTTCCTCAACTTGGTCACAGAAGGTCAGGAAATGCATAGAGAGTTTTTTGCCCCCAAAGCAATATTCTCCACTATTTTCAGAATATGCCAGAATGGGATACTAGTATTCCCAAGAATACTGAATAATGCTCTGGATACCAAAATACTGATAAGGCACTTTTCAGGTATCTGCTAGTCATTCTTCTATTAACAGCCAGAGTGGTGCAATAGTTAGAGTGTAAGACTAGGATATGGGGGACACAGGTTCAAATCTGCACTCTGCCATGAAGGCATATTGGGTGATGTTGGGCCACTAATTCACTCTCAGCCTAACCTTACTGCACAGGGTTGTTGCTGTGAGAACAAAATGGAGGAGGGGAAAGCAATGTTGTAAGTTTCTTTGCATTTCCATTGTGGAGAAAAGTGGAGTATAAAAATAATGAGCCACCTCACCTCTATTCCCCCCTTCATCTCAACTCCCCTCAACATGGTGCTCTTTGTGCATGCTGGCCAGGGGCTAGATAATTCCCATGGTCTTCAGTTTATCATTTCGAACATGTAAACATTGTGGGTGCAAGTCCCTTTGATTTCAAGCATGTACGTGTCAACTTAAATTCTATTCCACTTGTACCCAGTTGGGATGATAAAAGATCTCCAATGCTATTAACTGTCAGTAATTACTGGCTGGTTGCATAGTGTTAGTAGAACAAACCTACAGAAAAGATGCAGTTACAGTGGCAGCAAAGGAAAATGGGAAAAGATTGGGAACTAGTCATTTGCAAGAAGTTGGAAAGTTCGTTGTTTAGAATGATTGGAACTTAACTGACATATAACTATTCTCATATTCTCATGATGTTTATCTATGTTTCCAGTACATTCTAACACAAAGTACGGTAGTTTTAAAATTATTTAAAACGTAAAACAAAAGTCTAAAATACTTAAAGCATGCATTGATTTCAATGGGAGAGGCCTTTCGTCTCCTAATGAAATCAAAGATTCTTAACAGAGCTTAGCTTTGGCTGATCTTACCCATATTTCCTGTGATGAAAATCAAAATGCAACCTGTTTCTTTATTCACAGAAAAGCTGTACATGGAAAGGGGGGAGGGAGAGAAATGCTACAGCTCTCCTAGTCATTGGTTTAATTCAGACTCCAAGGCTCAATATTTTTTCTCTCATATAAACAAGTTGATTACTTACTTTGCCCAGTAATTCTCCCAGTGTAACATCTGCATGACTGAGAACCCATTTCTTATCCTGCAGAAGAAAACACCAATGTTTAATCCATAAAAATACATTTCTTATACAATATATTTGAGGTACTAGGAATAGAGCTATAGTCACCCTTCGGTTGGGCTATTCAATCAATAACATGCTGAGAACTTATAACCCCAAGAATCTATAAAACAGATTTTAAAATGTTCTGCACAACAGGATATTAGAATCTTTATGGCAAGTTCCTATCACAGGGTTTTGGTGTAATAGTATACATATAAAACTAGACACGCTTTTCATATACCCATTGCTGATTTAAAATATTTATTTCAGTAAAAAACAAGGTAATTCGTTTTGCAGTAAAATCCAAGTGTTGACTTGAGCCAACAAAATGACCATTCTGCAACACACTGGAAAAAGCTGTTTTTTATTATGCAGATGAACTAGCTATATATTAGCATTGGTTCAACACATAAAATGTAGGCTCATACCATACTCCAGTAATATTCAGAGTAGTATAATATACAGAAAACATACATTACAGTGCTATATGGTGATACAAACATTCTGTTACATAATACAGCTTAAGTGTATAGTGTAGCACTTACTTTACTTTAATCATACTGCTCATACAGCCAATTTGACTTGGAACAATGAGTGTAGCACTAACTAATCTATGACAAATTTAATTTTGCTAAATCTCTTTTTCAGACCACTCTGCTACTGATCAATATTGCCTTCTGTCGCTATCATCTTTTTCTTGGCATTTGATAACAGGTGGATGTACACTGATTAAACCCTCCTGAAAATATTGGATTATATCTAAAGGTTCCATTTTATTAATGGTGGAGCTTTCTCCAACGCAAGCAAGCCTCTTGCAGTGCAACATGATCTCTTCCACAACCGTAAGACTCTGTGCAAGCAGAAGGTTCCTAGCACTAGAAGAAGGCTTCCAACATTAACAGTCAAGGGCAGCCTCTGTGTGGACCCAAAATTACACAAAACAGAACCAACCAGGGTTAAAAGGTCCTGGTTTGGTGAGAAGGGAGGTTGAGAAGAAGTGGAACTAGATGGGGAGGGGGAGCAGGTCCACAGAAGCATAGTAGGCAGCAGGGCTGGCAAGGATGTGGAAGCAGCAAAGCCAGGCCATGAGAGGAGGAGAATGGAATCTCCCATCCTTCATGAGTCCTTGCAGGTCCTCCCTTGCAATAATATATGGGTTGTCTGTTTTAAAATACCTCTTGGTAATCTCTCACCACTACATCACAGGACAAAATTAGGTTTTCGCACTGAGCTGGGTAACTACGCACCAAAGAGACCCAATGATTACATGTATCCTGCCTATGAGCAATGGATCAGTTTTGCCGAGTAGCACCATAACCTTAATTTAAAACTCTTCAAGACTGAATTATCAGAAAGATCCTCTATTTACAAGGATAATTCATCTTTGAAATATTTTTAAAATATTAGAAGAGCAGAAAAGAAGCTGTAAAACTCATGGGTCATCCTGCTCTTCCCCACCATTCCTTCTGACTGTTGAGGTACAGTGAGGTAATCATCAAGCAGCTCTCTTTCTGCCCCCCCACCTCATCACTCTTTCTGGGCCCCCATCACCCTACTGGCCTCCCACCTGCTTCCCCACCCCCAGCAGTTGTGGCAGCAGCTCTCCTGGAATAACAACGGATCTCCCACTACAGAAATCAGTTCCCCGTATGATTGCCAGCTCCAGGATGGGAAATTCCTGGAGATTTGGGGCTGAAGCCTTGGAAGGGGGAGTTTTGGTGAGGCAAGGGTATACCATAGGCTCCACCCTCCAAAGCAGCCATTTTATCCAGGCAAACAGATCTCTGTCTTCTGAAAATCAGTTGTAATTCTGGGTCATCTCCAGCCCTCACCTGGAGGTTGGCAACCCTAGTCCCCCTGGAAGAAATGGCT
The DNA here is from genome assembly GCF_029931775.1 of Euleptes europaea. Lineage (NCBI taxonomy): Eukaryota > Metazoa > Chordata > Lepidosauria > Squamata > Sphaerodactylidae > Euleptes > Euleptes europaea. The sequence goes on from NW_026612068.1 coordinate 38,389, forward strand.
GCTTTGGAAGGTGGGGTCTATGGCACTATACCATTCTGAGGTCCCGCCTCTCCTCAAACCCCACCTTTCCCAGGTTCCACCCCTCAAATCTCCAGGAATTTCCCAACCTGGAGATGGCAACTCTATCTCCTTCCCACCCAACAGCCAACCTAGCTAATATACATGTACTAAAGTAGCAGAGAATGCAACTGTTTGCTGCTCTCTGTATCTCTTTAGTACTGTATGTAATTGCCTGTAGAAGACCAAACCATTTATATTTAATAAACATGCCAAATACAGACATGATAATTCTCAACCTGGCCAAACCAGAGATTGGAGCCGTGAACAAACACAGATCTTTCTACAAACTTGAAAAACACCCCAGGTTTGCAGGAAAATGTGACATCTAAAAAAATAATACGCTGGGGGTTAAAAAATAAAAAAATTATAAAAGGAGCACCTATAGCTTTAACAAACAGATGCCCTCAGTGGCTGTTGCTAGGCAACTACAATAATTTTGCCAGCATTTCAGGCTTAGTTTCTCTCAGTAAAAAGACAGGGGTTAGGGGCAGGGCCCTTTCCAGGGCTGTCTTCCTCTTTGAGGGAAGACTCATTGGGCAGGGCTTGGCAGCAACCACGTGATACCACATGACTCTTTGTTGAAGTGCATTTTATTAGTTCTAGCCCATTTCTCCAGTCTGTCAAGATCATCCTGCATCTTGGCTCTATCTTCTACCGTATTTGCTACCCCTCCCAATTTAGTATCATCTGCAAATTTAATAAGCATCCCCTCTATTCCTTCATCCAAATCATTTATAAAGATGTTGAACAACACAGGGCCCAGCACAGATCCCTGAGGAACTCCACTAGTCACTTCTCTCCAAGTGTGGACAGGTGTGGACACTTCCCAGGTGCAGGAAAACAAGGGGGTCTGCTATCTTAGACTTGATTCTCACCAACAGGGAAGAACTGGTCGATGAGGTTAAAGTAGTAGGCACCCTGGGTAGTAGTGACCACGTACTCTTGGAATTTACAATCTTGGGGAGAGGAAAACCTGTACGTAGTCAGACATGTAAGTTGGACTTCAAAAGAGCAAATTTTAACAAACTTAAACTTATGCTAGGTAGAATCCCATGGTCAGAAATACTTAAGGAGAAGGGAGTTCAAGAAGGGTGGGCATTTCTTAAAAATAAAATACTGAAGGCGCAATCCCAAACCATTCCTATGAGAAGGAAAAATGGGAGGAGCCTAAAGAGGCCAGGATCTTGGGGTCTTAGTAGACCAAACACTGAACATGAGTCAGCAGTATGATGCTGTAACTAAAAAGGCAAATGCAGTCTTGGGCTGCATCAACAGAAGTATAGTGTCCAGATCACGCAAAGTGATGGTATCGCTTTACTCTGCTCTGGTTAGACCTCAACTAGAGTACTGTGTTCAGTTTTGGGCACCACAATTTAAGAAAGATGTAGACAAGCTGGAACGTGTCCAGAGAAGGGCAACAAAGATGGTGAGGGGTCTGGAGACCAAGTCCTACGAGGAAAGGTTGAAGGAGTGGGTATGTTTAGCCTGAAAAGGAGAAGACTGAGAGGGGATATGATAACCATGTTCAAGTACTTGAAGGGCTGTCATATAGAGGAGGGTGCCAAGTTGTTTTCTGTTGCTCAAGAAGGTTGGACCAGAACCAACGGGTTGAAATTAAATCAAAAGAGTTTCCGTCTAGACATTAGGAAGAATTTTCTAACAGTTAGAGCGGTTCCTCAGTGGAACAGGCTTCCTCGGGAGGTGGTAAGCTCTCCTTCCCTGGAGGTTTTTAAGAAGAGGTTAGATGGCCATCTGTCAGCAATGCTGATTCTGTGACCTTTGGCAGATGATGAGAGGGAGGGCATCTTGGCCATCTTCTGGTCACTAGGGGTGTGGAGGGGGGAGGAAGTTGTTAATTTCCTGCAATGTGCAGGGGGTTGGACTTGATGGCCCTGGTGGTCCCTTCCAACTCTATGATTCTATGACTTGTATGTCTCACCCAAGCCCAGCTGCATGCTACTGTTCAACAGCAGCTACCCTACAAAAGCCAGTCTGGTATAGAGGTTACAGCTTCAGACTGGGGTCTGGGAGACCCAGGTTCAAATAACCAGTCTGCCATAGGAACTCATTAAGTGACTTTGGGCCAGTCATATTCTTGCAGCTTAACCTACAGGGTTGTTGTGAAGATAGAAAGGTGAAGATAGAAAGGAGGAAAAGAGAATAATGTACACTTTTGGTCCGCACTGTAAAAAAAGTTGTGGTACAAATGAAGTAAATAAATATTAATATAGCAGAAAATGGAAGGCAGATAAAAGGTAGATTAGTGAATGGCTGAGAAGGAGAGAATGAGGCAGAGAAACAGGAGAGGATACAGGGGTTGCCAGGAGGAAGAAAAGAAGAAATAGTGCAGGGAGAGGGATATAGGGAAAGTGAAGTACCTCTGCAAGTCTTTGCGGGATCTTGGAATCCAAATTTAGGTTGCTAGGCAGGAGACTAAAAGCCAGGACCTCCAAGGTAGCTTTCTCAGAAATGCTACCTGTTCCACATGCAGGACCAGCTAGGCAGGCACAGTTGATGAGTCTCAATGCGCGGATGAGACGGTGGTGCAGGGAAGAGGGCTTTAGATTTGTAAGGAACTGGGCAACATTTTGGGACAAGCCAGGCCTATACAAAAGGGATGGGCTCCACTTGAACCAGGATGGAACCAGACTGCTGGCGTGTAATATAAAAAAGGTGGCAGAGCAGCTTTTAAACTGAACCTGGGGGGAAAGCCGACAGGAGCTGAGAAGCATCCGGTTCGGGCAAACTCAGTGCACACGGACAAAGGGAAAATTGCTTCAGATTGCCCACATGGGAATTACTTGGACATGAAAGGGAATGGGGAAAAAATGATGGGTAGCCACTTAAAGATGCCCAAAGGCACATGCCAGGCAAGTCGAAAGAGAGAAACAGTGTGGAGGTGTTTCTATGCTAATGCTAGAAGCCTCCAAGCAAAAATGGGGGAATTAGAGTGTATGGTTTTAAGAGAAAACATAGATATAGTGAGCATTACAGAAACCTGGTGGAGGGGAGAGAACCAGTGGGATACAGTCATCCCTGGTTACAAACTGTATAGAAATGACAGGGAAGGGCATATTGGAGGGGATGTTGCTATGTATATCAAGGAAGGCATAGTGTCTAATAAGCTGGAGACCATAAAAAGGGCAGACTTGTCCACAGAATCCTTATGGGTGATGATTTCGGGCCCCAAAGGAGATTTAGTACTGGGGACGTTCTATCGGCCCCCTGACCAAATGGCTCAGGGTGATCTTGAGATGGAGAATGAAATTAGGGAAGCATGTAAAGGTAATGAAGTAGTAATAATGGGAGACTTCAACTTCCCTCATATTGATTGGATAAATGTATGCTCCAGTCAAGCCAAAGGGATAAAACATTTTACACATCCTAAATGACTGTGCCCTCGAACAGTTGGTCATAGACCCAACCAGAGGGGAGGCGATCCTGGATTTAATACTCTGTGGTGCTAGCAGTGATTTAATACGGGATGCGGATGTAGTTGAGCCAGTTGGCAATAGTGATCACAATGGCATCAAATTTAATTTATATGCAAGTGGGAAAGTGACTGGGAAATCTTACACAATTACCTTTGACTTTAAAAGAGGGAACTTCTCTAAAATGAGAAAACTGGTAAAGAGGAAGTTGAAAGGAACAGTTAGGAGGGTTAAATCTCTTGAAAAGGCTTGGGGGTTACTCAAGTCCACATTACTAGAGGCTCAGCTTGTATACTGCAGGTCAGGAAAGGTAGTAATAAGTCCAAGAGGTCACTACCATGGCTAACGGGTAAGGTGAAGGAAGCAACTAGAGAAAAAAAGTCTTCCTTCAGAGACTGGAAGGTTTGCCCAAACGAGGTGAACAGAAGCAAACACAAACTTGCACAAAGGAAATGCAAGCAGATAATTAGAGATGCAAAAAAAGATTCTGAGGGGCATATTGCTAAACACATCAAAACAAACAATAAGAAATTCTTTAAGTATATTAGGAGTAGGAAACCAGCTAGGGAAGCGGTTGGACCACTGGATGACAATGGGAGTAAAGGAACTCTAAGGGAGGATAAAGCGATTGCTGAAAAACAATGAATTCTTCTCATCTGTCTTCACTGATGAAGATACAGGGCAGATTCCTTCTCCTGAACAGAGATTTTGGAGAGGGGAAAATGAGGAACTGAGGCAAATAGTGGTAACAAGGCAGGAAGTCCTAGAACGTCTAGACCAGGGGTGGGGAACCTTTTTCCTGCCAAGGGCCATTCACACATTTATAACATCTTTCGGGGGCCATACCAGGTGTAGATCTCCGTGGGGGGGGAGAGGCTAGGGTTGCCAGGTCTCCAGCCACAACCTGGAGGTTGGCAACCCCAGGGGAGGCCCCCCAGAGAAGGCCTGCAGGGTGCCCCCCTCCTCCCTCCCAGGTGGGAGGGCAGCCAGCGGTGGGCCCCAGAAAACGAGGTGCCAGGGGGGCACAGCCCACAGCCAATTGGCAAGGGAGGAAGGGAGGAAGGGAGGAAGGAAAACAGAGAAAGAGGAAAAGGGAGGGAGGGAGAAAGAGAGAGAAAGGGAGAAAGAAATGGAGAGAGGGGAAGAAAGAAAGAAAAGGACGGAGGAAAAGAAAAAAAAGGACAGAGGGAGACAAAGAAAGAGACAGAAAAAGAGGGAGGAAGAGAAGGAGAGAAAGGAGAAAGAGTGACAGAAAAAGAGGAAGAGAGAAAAGCCTCCCTCCCCCCCCACACACACACCCACGCATGCCGGCCTGTGCGACCAGGCCCCAGCCACCCCACCTCCCCCCCACACACACACACACCCGGCGGCGCACAGAGCACCAAGCAACCGGGCCCCAGTCTCCGTGCACTCCCCCCCCAGAGTCCATAAAAGCCCCCCCCCCAAGCCCAATCGGCTCCCGCATGCATACTCTGCCGCCGGGAGCCACCGGCCTCTCCCCCCCCCCGCTGCTCAACTGTCGACAGGCAGTGAGAGGGGCTTACAATGTGCCGCAGCGTTCCTGCACGCCGCAGCTGTAGGGGGCAGCCTTGGGGGAAGAGTCCCTCCCCCTCTCCTCTCGCCGACCAACAACCAACAGTCGGTGAGAGGAGGTCCAAAGGGCGCTATAAGGACGCTGTAAGCCGTGGCCCCAGGAACACCCTTGGGGAGGGCCGCCCTGCGCCCCCCCTCCGCAGCAGAGTTACCGGAGCTCCTGAGGACCACAAAAAATGTCCTCGGGGGCCGCATACGGCCCCCGGGCCTGAGGTTCCCCACCCCTGGTCTAGACAAACTGCAAACGAACAAGTCACAGGGACCAGACGGTATTCATCCTAGAGTTCTTCAAGAACTCAAATGGGAAATTGTTGAACTTCTAACAAAGATATGTAATATGTCCCTTCGATCAGCCTCTGTACCAGAGGACTGGAGAATGTCCAATGCAACACCCATTTATAAAAAAGGTTCCAGGGGGGACGCAGGAAATTACAGGCCAGTTAGCTTAACGTCTGTTCCGGGTAAATTAGTGGAAAGCATTATTAAAGATAAAATTGTCAAGCATATATAAGGGCAAGGTCTGCTGGGCAAAACCCTACATGGCTCCTGTAAGGGTAGGTCCTGTCTCACTAACCTATTAAGAGATTTTTGAAAGCGTCAATAAGCATGTGGACAGGAATGAGCCTGTGGATATTGTGTATTTGGATTTCCAAAATGCTTTTGACAAAGTCCCCCACCAAAGACTGCTAAACAAACTTCATAGTCACGGGATAAGAGGACAAATCCTCTTATGGATTGAGAGCTGGCTGAAAAATAGGAAGCAGAGAGTAGGAATCAATGGTCAGTTCTCACAATGGCAGGATGTGAGCAGTGGGGTGCCTCAGGGATCTGTGTTGGGACCGGTGCTTTTTAACCTGTTCATCAATGACCTGGAGCTGGGGTTAAACAGTAAAGTAGCCAAGTTTGCAGATGACACCAAATTATTTAGGGTGGTTAAAACAAAATCGGACTGTGAAGAGCTCCAGAAGGATCTCTGCATACTGGAAGAATGGGCATTAAAATGGCAAATGAGATTCAATGTGAGTAAGTGTAAAGTGATGCATATTGGGACAAAAAATCCCAACTTCACATATACACTGATGGGATCTGTGCTGGCAGCGACAGACCAAGAAAGGGATCTTGGGGTGGTAGTGGATAGCTCAATGAAGATGTCAACCCAGTGTGCGGCTGCTGTAAAAAAGGCAAATTCCATGCTGGCCGTAATTAGACGAGGAATAGAGAATAAAACTGCTGATATCATACTGCCCTTGTACAAATCTATGGTGAGACCACACTTGGAATACTGTTCCAAGTACAGTTCTGGTCACCACACCTAAAAAAGGATATTACAGAACTTGAGAAGGTGCAGAAAAGAGCAACCAAAACGATTAGGGGACTAGAGCAACTGTCCTATGGGGAGCGGTTAAGACTATTAGGGCTGTTTAGCTTGGAAAGAAGGCGGCTGAGGGGAGACATAATAGAGGTCTATAAAATTATGCATGGTTTGGAGAGAGTGGACAGGGAGAAGTTTTTCTCCCTCTCCCATAATACTAGAACACAGGGTCATCTGCTAAAGCTGGAGGGCGAGAGATTCAAAACAGATAAAAGGAAGTATTTTTTCACACAACGCATAGTTAAATTGTGGAACCCCCTGCCCCAGGATGTGGTGATGGCCGCCAGCTTGGAGGGCTTTAAGAGGGGAGTGGACATATTCATGGAGGAGAGGGGTATTCATGGCTGTTAGTTAGAATGGATACCAGTCATGCTGCATACCTATTCTCTCTAGTATCAGAGGAGCATGCCTATTATTTTGGGTGCGGTGGAACATAGGCAGGATGGTGCTGCTGCACTCATCTTGTTAGTGGCTTCCTAGAGGCACGTGGTTGGCCACTGTGTGAACAGACTGCTGGACTTGATGGGCCTTGGTCTGATCCAGCAGGGCCTTTCTTATGTTCTTATGGGACTCCCTACCATGCAATTGGGCCTGGCCCAATGGTCAGCAACATACAACAAGGCCATACTTTTCCCATAGTAGATGCTGGAGGGGTGGAGCTGAATATGGGGGGCAGATGATGAAAGGTTGGCTGTTCTGTTTGAAAGAGAGACGGAAGCAGGAAAAGGAGAGGGTCTATGGAGGTTTTCAGGGAAGGGAAAGAGAAAATAGTGGGTGGGGACACGATACCCCAGTGTGGGTCCCCTGCTTGAATAAATATACCAAATATTTACACTATCATATTCTAGGTATAAAATACTTCATTTTACTTTGCTAAAGCAGTAAAATAAGTTTTGTCTCAATATTAAAGAAAGCTATTGCATATATATTTTTTTTGCCAATTTGTGGGGTGGGGCTCATGGCTTTAAAGTTTCTGGAAAATTTTACACCACTAATTAAGAGAGACTTCAGTCATCATCTTCTTCCCTTCTTATTTCTTGATAAAGCAAGATCAAGTAATCTTTAGAAGACACTTCAATGCTCTGGTTAAAAGATCCTTCCACTCACAACATGGAACACGAAAAAAGTGTTGCCTCTGAAGAACAATGACTTCTGCTATCAATAGCTGAGGTGGGCGGGGGAGGTAAGAACTGAAAAATCTGCTCAGTTGGGAAGGGGGTGATGAATTGGTTTTCTTAGTACATTTGGTCCCTGTCAGGGAAAGGTACTGATTATTCAAAAGTAAACTGGAAATTTGCTCAATAGACTAGATGATACTAACATCTACGTCACACTGCAGCACGCAGAATCATAATAATGATGATGACACCCAGCTCACTGTCTTTAAAAATCTGATCTAAGTCAGGTAATGACATACCTCAGTTCTTTCCAGGAACAGGTAATGGACCACATGAATACATTTAAACCTAATCCAGAGAAGCCCAAAGTGTGAAGGACTGAACAGATGGGAAAACACCCATCCGATGACGGAGTGATCAGGTTCAAACCCTGAGATTGCCACTGGACCTAGCATTATCCCTTTTCTCCAGGGTGACAGCCAATGAACGCTTTACCTGCTTTAGCTTATGAGACAATTGCACCTTCTACTAGTAGTAGATACAAACCTGACCACTGTGACTAATTCCTTGATAAACTCTTAACTTTGGCTACTATAATACACTCAGCATGGACTGCTCATGAAAATAGTTCAGAATGCCACTGCCTGATTTGTAAAGGTTCTGAGTCAGCCTAGTCCTACTATATTGTATCTGTGTTCTTTTTAAGATGCTAGCTTTGGCCTACAAAGCCTTAAACCCTGAATACAGAGAGTGCCCCCTTCTACTAAATCTTCCATGAATCTTAAGATCAGCGAATACAGTCCTGCTTCAAGTTCCAACTTTTGGAAGAGCCACTGAAGTAGGAGGAAGGTTCATTAGACCAGAGGAAGGCTTCAAACTTTGCCCAGTGGAGTCACGGGATAGGGATAGGATACACCCCACTGACTGGCTTCCACAAGAAGCAGTCTTTTTCATTATAATTCTGGAGCTTGTTCCCATGGGCTATTACTAAGAACCGGGAGACCCAGAATCAAATCCCTACTCTGCCATCAAAGCTTGTTGACTGTGGGCCAGTCACATACTTGGGGCTCCATTGAGAAGCAAGGCAGGGCATGTAAGTAAATAAACACAAGCTTACCTCTACTACTATCGAGGAACATCATGGAGAATGTGAAAAGAAATTCTGCTCAGTTGTGCTTTGGGAAACTAGCCCTTTTGGATTACTGATGTCTGTGGTTTTTATCATTTTGTATTTTACAGTTTTATTCTTAATAGCAAGTTGTGGACAGCAAGCAAACATAGTAAAAAAGCAACAAAAAGCTGCCTCTATTTTTTGGGTGGCACTGAAGTAATCTGCTCTGCTGGTTGCAGGAAGGTATAATAAGAACCAGGAAGGTATAATAAGAATACTAACAGGGTTGTTAAGATACAGAATTACAGAACCTTTTATTATAAACCTTTTATTATAAAGTTTAAAAACAAACCAAAACTAATGTCAGAAAAAGCTTTTGATGTATTGCCAACTTATCCCATTCAACCATCAGAAGTTTGTAAGTAGACAAGAAAGCTATCCACAGGGCATGATTCTTAAAGACCTGTCACTCTACACCAATCATTTCAACAGAAATGTTACAAATAGAGACTACTTTAATTAAATACTTTTGAGAGTAGGAGTTAGCACAAGAATTAGAACATGCTCCTTCCCCTCCAAAGCAATCTTACATCAAAGCCAATCTCTGCCAGAAAGGAAAAGGTGTGACTGGCAAGAAAAGGTGTGACTGAAAAGCAGAAACCCTCTACACAGTTATGAGAAAAAGTACAGCGGGGACTCTCAAGTAGAAACAATACACACTGAATGCATGCAACCAACTCCTAGATATTACATGAGGAGGACCCTAACAGACAAGCAGGAGGAAATATCAGAACTGTGTTTTTAAGGTGGGCAAACAATAACTTTTTAGAGACTATGAGGCAATGTTGGAGAACTAACACTACCAGGAATACATACATTCATTTTTCTCTCTCCTGTTTTCAAATTGATTTTGAAGGTGTTTGTAGAGCTTTAAGGAGACCTGCAAAGATTCATAGGGGGAGGGAATTCCATTCCCCACTGGTCCTCCCCCCACTACCTCCCTGTTCCCTCTACCCCTGCAGCTGTCAAAGCTTCTTCTTCTCCCTGCTCCCTTCCTGCTTATTCTCCAGTCTTCACTTCCTTCACCCCTCCCAGCTTCTCCCCTTTTCCTGCTTCCTTCCCATCCATCTTCTTTCCTCTTCCATGATCTTCCTGCCTGCTCACTTTCCACAACAGAGGCTTCAAAGTTAAACTAAAGCAAGAATGTTCCTCTGTTTAACAGGTATGATAGACATTATGCCAAACAGCTACAAAGGAGGTCCATACCTCTACTAATGAAATCCAACTTCTTTATTAAACTATTCATTTAATTTTTTGTTTTCCTTTTATGTTTCCCTTGGGAATAAAACTGACTATTGCCCAAGTTCCTTGAAAGCATGAATATTCGGTTTCAGAACTGGTTCAGTTTGAACAGGACATAGGAAATCAACTACAATCAGGAACCAGGCAAAAAATGTTTATTATTTATTGAGCAAGGGTGGGGGGAAGAGGATAAGAGAAACCAAGGTGTGGCTAAGAGTTTGGGGCTAGCTGTTTTGAGGGACTCAGGACCTTCCTGAACAAAATGCCGTGCTCTTACAAGACGGAAAAAGGCTGATTTCAGCTGATTCCCCCTTCATGGGTGAAGAATATTTTGGGGGGTGGATAAGCCCTCCACAGTGAACTAGATGACATGACGTTTATGAAGAATATATATGATATATAATCCTTCAGAGGAACAATTAAACAAAATGGCACTATAAAATGCAATCAAGACAGCTGTCAGAGGCTGTTACCTCTATTTACTTTAGCACATTAATAGTCACCTGTGTTTTGCATTAGAAGTGTTGCCTTTAGATGGCTTTATTATTCAAGCTTTACACATTTGTTCCAGTCAAAATTTTCAGTTCCAGCAAATATTTCAGTGCCAAAGGATTATTCAAAATTTTATCTGCTCCCTCAATAATGTTTTCATGGGTACTTGAAAAAAAGCTCTTTGACGTGTATATGCAAATTCTGTTGCCTTGTTAAAGTCAGTTTTACAAGCCGTCAGTAAATGAATGCTTCTTAAATGGTCCATAAATTAATTCCATTATCCGTGAATTGTCTTGTGCATTATGCCTATGTATGAAAAGACTTGTTTTATATGCACAAGTTGATTTTGAGCAAACAAAATTACAGTACAGACATATTTTTCCTTTTAAAGTATGTTTATTTTTCTGAGACCATTTCATAGTTGCATGTATCCTACCACTGTGCAGAGAACCCAAAGTTTTTCTCCAATCCTCGCTACTCCTACTACTCCCTGGAAGGATAATTCCAAGGGTCACAAGAGCCACATGGTTTAGGGAGGATGGAGTGAGGAAGAACAAGGTGGTGAAATCACTTCTCTTCCTTTTTTGCAAGTGCAGCTCTGCTGGGGAACAGGGTCAGCTTCATACTCTTGTCCCTCATCACTCTGGCCCACTGATCCACATGGCTGTTCCCGACATGGCTCCCACAACCCCAGGAATCATCTTTCCAGGAGTAAGAAGCCGCTGTATGAATTAAGAACAAAGCTTTGCATGCCTTCTGTGTCCAAAGTAAGGATGAGGCCATGCATACCTTGAGGCAGAAGGAGATCCAGCCCTTGAATCTGAGCTGTGTCCATGACCCCTACTGCTCTCTGGGAACCATCTGTGATGAAGTAGTGGAGATGGACTCACCAGACCACAGGGTGTCTCAGAACCAGGCATGATAGAGTGTCGTGCAGGATGAGGATTTTCAGAAATTTGCTCACTTCTCAAACTTGTATTTGTATTTTCCATATTCACTATCAATTCCAAATTCAGCTTTTTATATTATGAATTAGTCTGAGAATTTACTTATTCTTTACTTTATTTGCACCCTGTCCCACTCTGGGCAGACACAAAGCAGGCTACACTACTCTCCTCTCCTCCATTTGATCCTCACAGCAACCCTGTGAGGTACATTAGTTTGCAACTGTGTGATTGGCCCAAGGTCACACAGCAATCTTCCATGGCAGAATAGGAATTTCTCTGCTACTCATGGCCTATGGGCTCAACAACAGCAACATGTGCACAGAACACTGCTTTCCTCAGAACTGAGTATTGAGTATTTCAAACTAATAACTAGTCACTTTGGGCGGGGTCCCAAATATTGCCTCCATGGGCCAGGATACTTGAACTGGTGCAAGGAGAGGCTGTCTCAAACTACCCTTCATGATTCCCCAACCTGTAATTTCAGGGGCTGCAGCCAGAGGTCAAGGTAGCAAAGACCTCTCTACTTGGTGGAATAATATTCACAGTTCTTAGGAGACCACTTTATACTATCAAAAGGGATTTCTAACAGCCCAACTGAATTTTGGAGGGAGGGGTTTACAGTGATCATGAAAGCTTTTCTTTCCAATAAATATTTATTCCTTTCTTCTTAAAGATGTCTTCCTATTACATTAGAGAATCTGTTCAAGTGAAAAGAGTGAGAAAAGGGGGGAAATATCATATACAACCTTTTCTTTTTCTAGATAAAGAACTGGTATGTTATCTATTCCCCTACAAAAGGTAATTTTAAAATAGCTGTAGAGAAACACACTGAAAAGAGGCATATGCTCCTACCTTCCTCTGAAAAATAGCAGGAAAAATGAGTTACTGGAAGCTAGGAGAAATTTTTGCATATTGATAGAAAAAAGAAAAATCAAAACTCCATTTTCAATACTGGAGGCAATTACATCCAATGCCATTTTATGGACATCAAAACCATCACTGCACACAATTTCTCATCAAAAGTTGGTATTTCAATACCATTCATCAAAACTTGCTGAAGTACAGAAAGAAATCAAGGTGAACAACAGATGTTTACCTGTTGATACTGTCTGTTACTACAGAAATGATCCAGTTAGAGAAACTATTTTTGATGTTAAATACAGCAGAGCTTCCAAGAGTGTGCACATAATTTTGTGAATCATAAATTATACGTCTGAGGTCCTTCAGATGAGGCACAGAAATGAAAGGTAGATGCTGAAAAATATTTTTTTTCTAAAAATGTATGATATATTTAGAAAACTAATCTTTCAACAACTTTCAAAATAATAATTCAGGGAATGTGAGAGCTTTACAAGAATACTTCTCCATCATTATAATCAGGCTCGTTGCAACTATTTTGATAAAATCCAAATAAGAATGTGAAAATAAAAACACAAAATGAGCTATTTACATAAGCTCTTTCCGTCCATGCATAATTCAAAGAGGAGCATTGTGAACTACAATTTTAAATCCTCAAAGTATAACACAGGTTTTGGCACTGTGTCCAAAATAGTCAAACTGTACTGATGGAAACACCATACCACTTTGGATACTTAGCATATTACCTGTGCCATCCCAGAGTTAAACCCTTCTAAGTCCACCAAAGTCAATGAGCTTAGGACTTTGCAACTTTACTTCAGATGGCACTGCCCATCTTCCTGTCACTAGAACTGATCAGGATGACACGACTTCAAGCAGAGCTCTGGAGATTTTGAGAAAAGGGTAGGACAAAACAACAAGGAACTAGCAGGGGAAAGCCAGGACTGCAAAGGGATCCCTCTGTTTCCCACATGCAGAACACGAACAGAAGAGTTAAGAGACCACATAGACAGAAAGGCAGGGAGAAAAGAGAGGTGGGGATGTATCAAGTTGCAGTTCTATGTGCACAGAGATCAAATTTGGGATGAGTGGAGAATACTGAAAGACCAGATGAAATGTAGGTGGAAAAGTATATAGAAACACAAGCCACAAATGGGTTTGTACAGTTGTCTCTGAACGCTGAGTGACGAAAGGAAGGAGAATTGATAAATGCTGTCCTACGGGGAGTGGTACATGCAAATCCACCTGCCTTCAGTCAATGGGTGCTGAAGGCTTCAGCACCTGGTACATTGTATACTGGCTATTCCTGTTCTGATATAAACCTAGCAACAAAAGATCAGTCATGCTTTTTTACTGCTTTAATTCTATACCTAACATGGCAGCCACTGCCTGTTCACTTTTTTTGACATTCTTAGTCAAAAAGAATGTTACAACTACAACAGCAAGAACAAATAAATTGGTTTCATGGACCAAGAGTAAAGTAGACATAATTCAAGTAGTGGTGAGCCATAAGGAGTATACTTGTAGTCCTCATCACAATACTCAGTACTGTGAGTGTGAAAAGTATCATCAAATAATTTCAGACATGGTGACCCTATGAATTAATTATCTCCAAAATGTCCTATTGCAAACTAAGGACTGTGGCTTCCTTGATTGAGTCAATCCATCTCATGTTGGGTCTTCCTCTTTTCCGGCTGCCTTCAACGTTTCCTAGCATTATTGTCTTTTCCAGTGAGTCTTGTCTTTTCATAATGTGACTTTGGTCACATTATGACCAATAAACTGCAAGCGGAGGAAGTGTTGTTTGTAACATTAGATATCGTCTCTCTCTATGCTAATATCCCACAAGATGAAGCTTTAGATGTTCTAAGAGAAGTCTTGAATAGGAGAAAACACAAGTATCCATCCACATCTTTGCATTTCTTGTTCCATAGATGGTAACAGTCTTTGTTGTAAGATTTTGAGCATCATTTTACCCAAGTGATAAATTAATGCAACAGTCCCATAGCTGCTGTACTCTTTGGCATCTACTTTTTTCGGAATTGGAATGTAGCTTTAGCATTTCCAGTTTGTGGGCCATTGTTTTGTTTTCCATATTTGTTGGCATATTCATTAAGATTTTGATGAAACTCAATTTCTGTGGTTTGGAATAGGTTTATTGATATCCCATCTATTCCTGGTGATTTGTTTCTCCCAGTTGCTCTCAGTGGAACTTTCACTTCTTTCTAAAACTGTAGGTTCTTCTTCAAAAGGTTCTTGTTTGAAGGAATCTGTCATCCTTTAATTTCTTCTGTACATTTTCTTCTGTTTCGGTGAATCACTCCCATCTTGTATTTTGTCTTGTTCAGATAATGTATTTCTGTATTGACCTTTCGGCATGCCTAACTGTGCCTTTAATTTCCTTTTGATTTCTTTAATCTTATGGAACAGATCTCTTGTTCTCCCTTTTTGTTGTTCTCTTCTATTTCTGGTTATTATAATACTTCTCTTTGTCTCTACATATAAATTGCTGGAACGCTGCATTTAGACTTCTGATTCTATTTCTGTCACCTTTTACATTTGCTTCTTGTCTATGTTTAGCAATTTTAAGAGTTTCACTTCAGTTATCCATCGTGGCTTTTAATTTTTTTTGCCTACAGGAATAGTCTTTGTGCATTCTTCCTTGGTAATATCTATGGCTTCAACCCACAGTTCTACTGCTTCATGGTCACTTGAACTTAGTAATGCAAATCAGTTCTTTACATGGCCTTTAAACTCTTCAGGGATGTTGTTTAGATTGTATTTTAGCACTATGGATGTTCTTCAGCTTTGTTCTTATTTTCGATATTAACAATTCATGGTCTGTATTTTAGCACTATGGATGTTCTTCAGCTTTGTTCTAATTTTCGATATTAACAATTCATGGTCTGTACCACTATCAGTTTCTGGTTTTAGCAGCGAAAACAGAGTTTCTCCAACGTCTGCTTCCAATTATATAATCTATTTGATTTCTACATCAGCCATACCCTGATGTCCACATATACAATTGTCTGTTCGGTTGCCTGAAACAGGTGCCTGCGATGAACAAATTGTTGTCTTCACAGAATTATATGAGTCGCTCTCTTGCTTCATTTCATGCTCCAAGCTCAAATCTTCCAATATTTGATTCTGCTTTCTTTCCTGTTCTTGGGTTCCAGTTGCTTATGATTATTAGAACATCTTGTTTAGGTGGATGATCAATTTCTTCCTGGATACTTGCATAAAATCTTTTAGTTTCTTCCTCATCAGAATTTGAAGTTGGGGCATAAACTTGAATGATGGTTATGTTGACTGGCTTTCCATGATGTCTGATGGATATTATTCAGTCAGACTCTGCATTATAGCCCCTGACCACTTATGCTATACCACACCTCACTATTAGAGCAACTTCATTTCTTCTGTGTGGGTCATTTCCAGAGTAAAACACTTCATAATTTTCTGATTGAAAATGTCCTAATCCAGTCCAATTTAGTTCACTTACTCCCAGGATTGCAATAGTTAAACATTCAATTTCTCGTCAAAGGCTTTCACGGTCAAAGTTAATCGGTTCTTGTAGGTTATCCGGGCTGTGTGACCGTGGTCTTGGTATTTCTTTCCTGACGTTTCGCCAGCAGCTGTGGCAGGAATCTTCAGAGGAGTAACACTGAAGGAGACACTAGGTATTCCCAGCAATATATTAAGAGTTTGAAAATGTTATAAAAAATACTGTTCACACTTTGTTTGGCCCCTTTAGCTGTGAAGACATCTTCCAACCATTTTTTAGCCGTGGCATCCAAAAACCCTTTTAAAGCGATGTTTTTTATAACATTTCCAAACTCTTGATACATCGCTGGGAATACCTAGTGCAATAACAGCCCCTGTCCTTCAGTGTTACTCCTCTGAAGATGCCTGCCACAGCTGCTGGCGAAACGTCAGGAAAGAAAATACTAAGACCATGGTCACACAGCCCGGATAACCTAAAAGAACCGATTCCATTTCTCATTTTATAATTTCCAGCTTACCTTGAGTCATACTCACATTCCATGTTCCTATTATATGAGTTGAACAGCTTTGGACTTTCCTTTTGCATCCATTTATTTCGACAATTGAAAGTCCTTTCGGATTAGTCCAGTTGTGTCATTAAGAATAGCACTACTTGCAGTTGTCCTCAGCTCTTCCCCAGTAGCTGATTAAGTGCCATCTAACCTAGAGGTTCGGTCTTCTAGCACTATCTTTTTTCATTTTGGATTGTCTTATCATAAGGTCTTTGAGATAAGAGATGATCAGAAATGGTTTACCATTGCCTTCTTCTGCGCAGAACTAACCAGGATTAGTGGCACTATTGTTGTCTATGATAGATCCTCCACTATTACTGCTGCCGCCCAGTAGCTACCCTTCAAGGATTCCTGTGCCCATTACCGCTGGAACTGTACATTCTCTTTTGCTGATGTGGCCATTGATCCCTGAAGGGATGCATCTTAGTCTGGCGTCTCAGCTGTGACCATTCCAACGACTGACTCTGCTAGGAGTTTAGCCTCTTGACTGAGTCTAAACTCCTAACGGGATGTGTGTGTTTTCCAGTATAACAATCATAAACTCAGAGTCTGAAAATAAAACAGCAAAAATTGCTGGAATATATTGTAAATAAAGAACAAAGTAACAGAAACCCCAATTTGTTTCTTATAATTCTTCTACCTACCAAGATCCCCACCCCCAGATCTATTTATACAAGAGGGCATCCATCTCCAGATAGAAACATAATAAATACAACTCTCCTACAGGTGCAACCTCACACATAAGAACATAACAGTAGCCGTGTTGGAGCAGTCTAATGGTCCATCTAGTACGTTTCACACAAGTGCCCCAAGAAGGCCTACAAGCAGGCAGGAAGACTGCCCCTGCACACGGAGATTCCATTTAGTCATCATAGCTAATAGATTTTGTATATTTTATAATATGCTTTATATATATTTGATGGACTTTCTATTATATATGGAATCGATTTCAACCGTCTTATAGGCAACGTGCAAGTTATTCTTGGACTTTTGCTAAAGGAAAGTCAGGTACAAATGATACCAACAAAACAACTACTCTCATTTATACAGATTGGGATATTTTCAATTCAGAAAGTAATTGTCAATTTCCACCATGGGAAGGGCTTTCATTATTTAAAAAACAAAAACAAAGACTGGCCAAATTTATCTTGTCCTCTTTAAAGGCGCTATGAAGCAGGGGATGGTAACGTTTCAGCATATACTTACGTGAATACACATTAGCACATAATAAAAGAACTCTGAAGGACAAAAGATTCAACCCAGCAAAACACAAAGATGGCAGATATAATAAAAACCACATATGCTCAGATTATTATTGACCTATGGCCAATTCAAGAAGAACAGAATAATAATTTTAATTACATGAAGTTCTCCTGAATGTAGTAAGAGAACTGATAATTCAGACATTCTGTTATAGTTAACAGTGTCAGAGAACTGGTACTTTGAAAAACTCCCTAGAATCACATGACCTTAGTTTGACAACAAGTCTTAGCTGCTGTGCAAGATTATTCAATTGCTATTCATATTAAAGTTGTTTTAAACTATTCCTCTTCTGACAGTCTGTAGTGAAATATTTCTGGTTCCACAGATAAAGAGATACAAAGTATTCCTGGCACAGACACAGAATACAAGATTAGCTGGCTTAAAAAAGTCTTCAAAAAGGATTTTCCATTATCAATGCTGAAGCCTACTAACTATCTGTTTAAACTGAAGTGTTTAAGGGGTGTGTATAACTTTTTATATGTATAGGCAAAACCTATGTCTACTCTGAGCACAAATACACAGGCCTCAAAACACGAGGCTGTCTTGGGTGAAATGGTTTGCATCTACAGACACATTACTTCTGTGAAACAAACAGTTTGGGTACTGATATAATTATAGGTACCCTAACCCTGCGCTGAATTAGTATAGGTCACCTGATTACCATAGGTAGTAAGTGAAGTGGAAGTGTACATGACAAATAAAATCAGCAATTGCCTAGTACCCACTGAACTACCAGCTATCTAACACAAGCATGGGAGATGAAGGGGGGGAGTGAAGGTGGTTAGGAGCCTGCGTGACCTCTGCGCCGGCGTTAGTGCCACTTGTGCTGGTTAAGTGGGCACCAATGCCGGAGCAGAGCAACATATGCTGGCTCCAGGAAGCAGCGCAGTAGCCTGAGGCTCAGGGGCTGGAACAGCCTCCCCGGCAGCTTTTCCACAGCATAAGGGCTGGTGCTGATGGAGGCGTTCCTGGGGCGTTCCTTTCATTCCAGGAACACCCCCTTTTGCAAGCGCAAATTTGCACCTGCAAAAAGGGAGGCGCAGCCCTATGAAACACAATGGGCCGTTACATGGGGCTTCAGGTGGAAATGCATTTTCCCCTTCGGCGCCTGGCCCCCAAGCTGCTCAGGAGATGGCATGGATGTGCCTTTCCTGAGCTCAACATATCTATCCCCCTTCAGGCCTATGCTGAAAGTCTCTGCAAGCTGCAATCCAGGGCTAGTTAATTAATAGCATAGTAAGTCAAGATCTTCCAAGTGACTTGTCTTCAGGGGGGGAGGGGATATGAGATGGCCACTCATGACCCCTTTAAAAAGCATAATTGTGTATGTGCCCTTGTTAAAAAATGATTGATACAGCTCTTTATTTCATATGAAAGAGATTTGATAACTAAGAACCTGGAAATTCTCCCTGAAACTAAACGTAATAATTTCTCTTAATATATTTCAATTTAAGATTCTAAACCAAAGTACCCAATTGTTCAGCTCCATTGTATAATCAATGGTACCATATCAGCAGGCTAATAATCAAAGCTATTACAGAATAGTATCTTTGACAGAAGGCAGTTTCAAGGGGAAAATCAAAAGCAAACACTTTACTTTCCTGGCTCTATTGTTTCCATAGCATTATTCTACATTACAATAGCATAAGGCAGATCAGTGCCCCCTCCTTTTTAAAGGAAACTCAAAGAACTATACTTAAGCCCAAATTTGTGGGCTTATGGCTTGAAAGTCAATTCCAAAGCAGATACTGAACTTCTGATATATATTATAGGCCTACAAATATTTTACAGGGTAATACAGGTTGAGTCTCTCTTATCCGGACATCCAATATCTGGACTGACCTGAAAAGCGGATGTTTTGAGCCCGCATGCAGGCATTACCCACAGGCCCTCAGTAGCACCACTGATAGGTCAATGTACACAAAATTATTAAATATATTGTTTAAAATTACATTCAGGCTATGTGTATAAAGTATATATAAAATATATATAAAACATAAATGAATTTAATGTTTAGACTTGGCTCCCATTCCCAAGGTATCTCATTATGTATATGCAAAAATTCTTAGTGGTTTTAAAATGACACATAATGCCACTGGGAACACTGAATCTGATTTCTATTCTGCGTTTTAAAAATTTGTACAGGACTGCTTGGGACCAGAAGTTGTCTGTATTTTGGATCTTTCCATATTTTGGAATATTTTAGTTAGATTCTTCAATATCAGATATAAAGATACCTAATCATATTAATAAAACAACCTAGCCTATTTCCATGGAAGCATTTTCAAATCCAACTCTAACCTTCCAAGCAATTGGGATGAAATTTGTAGAGATTAACCCTTCAGCCAAGGGATCTTCCCTCCCAAAATGCAGAAAGGTAGGAGAATGTGTCCCCATTCTACAGGCAGATAAAATTCTCAATTGCAGAGCAGGCACACAGAAGAATGAAATGGTGTGTGAATGAACTTTCCCCTCCATTCCTGAGATTCTTAAGCAGTGCATGGGGGGTGCCTTTTCACTTAAACAAGTACCATCTGGGGGAAGTGAGCTCACTACACCTTTTTCCCCAGCCTTTTTCTCCCAGTCAAGCTGACTTCCTATACTGATGCCTGGCCAGAGAAAAATGCTTATAGTGCCAGGATTGGGCAACTTTTTCACCCATACAGTATTCACATGATTCTAGGTGTAGTTTTTTTAGAAACCCAACCCAATTTCTTTTCATGCAGATAAGAGGGGTTGCCTGTCTTTTCCCCCTGGCACAACTAAGAGTAGCTGGAAGGTAGGAGCAATGGCATGTTAGTCTGTCACTAGCAGTAGAAAAGAGTAGGAGTCCAGTAGCACCTTAAAGACTAACATGGCTGCTTAGTATGGCTGCTTAGAATTTTACATTAAATTACAGACATTCAAGTGTCAGATCCTGGATCAGCAGTTCACCCTCACAGTGAGAAGGTTTGACCCATCCTTATCACAATGTTCTGCATCTCATCTGACTAAGGTATATGCACGCATACGTATGCATACATGAACTGATGGAGGGGGAGGTCTTAACTTCTGCCTCTGTGCACTTTAGAAACATTGCTGAGAGTGGCTTAAGTGCAATTTTGTTGATTCATGTAAATTAAAGTCACTGAATCCCCCTTTCCCATCTGCAGGCAAGCTGCTATCACAGAGGACAGAAGCATGGATGTTTGCATCTATTTAACCTTAGAAGCAAAGTGTTTCCTTCTGTTACCTATAGGACATGCAGAATGGTTGGCACTACTGATGACAGGGGAGAAGCAAGTATTTCATAATTCTCTTTTTCTATTGCATTTTTATGTAAATTAAGACAGCACCTTTTAACACACACCCAGTGCAGTCCTAAAGAGAGATAGTCCAGTCTAATTCCATTCATTTCAATAGGTTTAGACCAGAGTAACTGTGCCAGGATTGTACTGTAAGTCTTTTTCCAGGTCATTGGTCTTGCACATATAATAGGGTAAAACTCTTCCAAGGTTATATTTAGAAATACATCATGGTATACTAGTAATTAGTCTATAAAACGTACCTTGGCAAAATTCAATGCCAGCAATACTTCAAGGTGGAAGTAGTTAAAAAGTTAGAATGTTTTCAAATGTGGGTTCAAGAGACTTTTCATTGTTGGAGCCCATGGGTACTCCAAGACTAAGTTACATTGATGAACTAAGTGCCATCCTCTCCAAGGACTATAAATCAATATGAGAAGATTTTCTAGTTTAAAAAAAAATTCACAGGCATATTTCTTTTTGATGTCCTTAGCTCTTTTAATATAAACTATTATTTCTCTGCTATAAAAAATTCCTAGCATGAACATTTGGTCTATATAGAATATGTCATCCTACAGCTCTTTTTGGCATAATTATAATTATTTACTTGACAAGTAAAGTAAGAGACTGTAAACTAATATGCTTAATAAGGCTAATTTTATTTGTTCATAATAAATTATGCTACCTATTAAATAGGCCATTATGGGGACATAATTTTATAAAAGAAAGATTAAAATATCAGATTGGTTTATAACTGTAAGAGGAAGGCTGCTATCAAGATTTCACAGGAATTCTGAACAAGTGATCAGATGTAGGCTGTATGATACCTAACATAGGAGACATTATGTCTTATGGGGATCCTTCAGACAAAACCCCAGACTATAGTTTGTCATTACATGAACAAGCGAGCCGGGTGGATACTCCAGTTTGCACATTCCTTTTTCATCTGCCCATCCTCTTGAGACCTAATTAAGACTTTCACAGTAAAGAACAGTTTATAGCTAGATTTAAACCAAACAATGGTGCGCACTTTCCCTTAAAAACCAGGACTCTCAATTCTGACTTGCAGGGAAGAATTCAATCCATAATTTGTAAACTGGATGTAATGTCAAATTATGGTTTCCTTGAAAAGCCTTTCATTAGACCGCTGTGTGAAAGAGAAGGAGGGAGGGGAAGTAGGGAAGGAAGTGTGCAAGACTAAGGATCCCAAACACTCATGCTTTGAACAAATGATCTTTTGTAACATATGTATCAAGCCTAGGAAGCACAGGCAGAAAACTACTTCCAGACTTAAATGTGTTTGGCATCTCATGACTGCTTGCCTTCCATATATCTGCCCAGTTATTCCTATCCAGACTACTGGGATAGAAAAAATTGTATTTAAGGAGACAGAAAACAAGCGCTGTTCTTGGAACTTTTACATTCTGTCACTGCTGTCACAGAGAGCCAGCATGATGTAGTGGTTAAGGTGTTGCACTAGGATCTAGGAAACCCAGGTTCAAATCCCCAGTCATGCCCTGGAAGCTTGCTGGGTGACCTAGGCCAGTCACACATTCTCAGTCCTGACCCTGGCTAGTATTTGGATGGGAGAGCTCCAAGGAATACCAGGGTCATGACGTGAAGGCAGGCAATGGCAAACCACCTCCAAACATCTCTTGCTTTGAAAACCCTACGGGGTCACCATAAGACAGCTGTGACTTGACAGCAAAAAAAACCTCCATTGCTCTTGCAATTCACATATCTCTAATTACAATTTATTAGAATCCACAGATTCCAAGCAGTTTGACAGAGACTGAGTATATTTTTTCCTTAAAGATCAGAATAAAGAACATATACTGATCAGTCATTACAGTATCAGAAATTGACTCGTTTCCTAAAAGTTAAAAAACATGCTGTACAGACATAGTAAAGAATAAATGGATTACTTCATATTAAAAAAAATTTGTTTTCAGCTTGTGGCACTGATACCTTTGCTTGGCTTCAAATACGTTCTCGTACAAACAAAAGGGCACTTGCACAAGGGGCAGGGCATGCTGTCCACTAACAGCCCCTTCCTGGAACAGCAACCTCTGCTACATCCCATGCCATTCATGCCCCTCCCAAGCAGCATTTCAAAGAACGGAGGGTTGGAAGTGGAAGAGAGAGGCAAGAAAGCCAGAATGCCGGCTCGGTGGATCCAAGCCATTAAGGAATTAAACAATTTCTGTTTCTACATGCTAGTTTAAGTTCAAGCTCAAGAAATCAGTGGTTTTCTTTAAAAAATCTCATGTTCCTCTAAGGGAGAAAAAAACTGAACCAAAGTTCTCAGATAGAGAAAACACCACAAAAAGTGGTTTGGGGAAATATTTTATCTCTGCTCAAGACATTAGTGACACCCTAGTAAAATGATATTTTAGGTAGGTTGATTATTCTTCGCA
>NW_026612069.1:0-61370 GCF_029931775.1 Euleptes europaea
TGGACTGATCAATATAGCAACCTACAGTGACAACCATTTCAGGGCTTGGCAGCTGGCTGCCCCAGACTGAAATCTACCCCCCAATGGGTACATTTCCATCCTCTCCCTATCAACCTCCTCCCCTCTTCTAAAAAAAGCCCTTATGTATGTTGAGAACTATTAGTTCAGCGAACAAGCCAATAAATTATTTAAATATTTATATTCTGCTTTTGTCCTCACTGGGGGACCCAAAGCTGTTTGAAAAACCCACCAAATATACCAACCAATCAGCAACATAAAGAAAATTCAGCACAACTCCAGGATGGGCCTAGAATCCAACTGAGCCAGGTTCACTCAAGACCACAGGTAGCAAGCCACAGGGTGAGGTCTGAGAGGCTCTTCAGGCTCTTCCCTAAAGGCTCCCACCACTGGCTACACCCAGACATGCTCCCAAATTACTCTCCCCCAAGACTGATCTCCCCAAATAACTGCTGGACCTCTCAGGAGCTGCTGCTTTTGCCATGCCTTGTTTGCGATATTTGGAGTCAGTGACCATACCACCAGACATCAAGGCAACATGCCCATCCACTGTTTAAAAAACAAAAATCCAACAATTTGATCTCAACTCAGTCTTCAACATAGCATTCCTTGATAATCTGTTATATACCCTACAGGAGTGGGCTTCAGCCCTCTGGGTCAGACAGGTAGGTCACAGACCCCTATAGAGCTTGCCTTTTTGGAAAGACTTGCTGGATAAATAGCAAGGGTGCCATTCCTCTTTACATGCTTCAAAGAGCAGGACAACAAGGTGAGGTCACCCAGCAGTGGAGACGATTCTCTCCATGGCTCGGGGGGGGCAAGGGGGGCACCTGACCCAGGCAGCATGCAGTGGGGGGCAGCGGCAGCAGCAAATTTTATAAAGAAAAATATGGATATAGTACATTGGGGGGGCATGTGTCAATTTGTACTTTTGCCCCCCCATCCAAAAAAATGTAGCTCTGGTTCTGCTCTGACTCATCACTTTTTCCTTGAAGATTTCCTGGTGCTTGGCTCCTGTCCTTAGCATTTTTGATCCTATGATCCTGGCCTTGACACCAGTGAGTTCATAAGTCCAAATCTTTCTTTTCCTGTCACATGGTTACAGATCGGTGGGCCCTAAATCTGGAAAGGCCCAGTGCCCTACATTACCAACATCACAGCTTAGTAAGTTAAATTACCCCACCCTCTGTTATTGAGAGGCAGGGGCTGTGAGCCTTTGGACGCTTGTCAGGAGCAGGCCATGAGGATGGTATGCGGTAGTGCGTTTGTGCTGCTTCCAGGTGCTGTTGTGCTATTCTGTCCAAGGCCAGTCTGTGCCCCGTGTTTAGTCTTCATAGATTCCCATACTGTGGGAATCGCCAAGTACTCCTTCCTGCCTCTGGGAGGGGGGTTGCCTGGGTTAACAGTTATCTCCTTTTGCTTTTCCATATATGCCATGTACCTTGCCTTTTCCCCTTACTAGTGTCCTTTTGAATAAGGCTTCTGAAACCTGTCGATTCTAACCAATAAAACTGCTTTCGTGGACTTGCCGTCTGCGGGAATCTGTTTATGGGTTTGCAGCAGGGCAAGAGCTTACAACGCTACAGTTCCTCCTTCTCAGAGGCAGAACTGTCAGCTGGGCTGGAGGAAGGAGCATGGGAGAGAGCTGTCAGCGAGATGAGTGTTTTTGCCATTCCTAAACTGCTGGGGAGCATTAGCTGAGGTTGCTGTGTGAGAGGACAGTGTTTGAGGGTGAGGGAGGAGCTTGTAGCCTGCTGCAGAATAGTTTCTGTTTGGTTCTGTTTCTTCTATTGTTTAGTTTGTTGTGGACTGAGGAGGGTCAGTTTGCCTGGGGTTAATTTCTGGTCCTGCCCTCTGCTGTTACTGTGGCTGTTGAGAGGTGGGGGCTGTAAGCCTTTGAACGATGATGCTCCTCCTCTTCCGAGGCACGAGTCTTTGGCAAGAGCCATCGGGACCTTGGCCTGTGACTCTTAGCCTGGGGATTAGACCAGGGGACCTTATAAGTAGCTAAGAAGTGTTTACATTGTTGTATGTGTTACCCCTTTTGGCTTAGGTAGACATATGGTCAGTTCTGTATGTTTCAGGTTAGATCAACACACCAAGGAAATTCTAGGGTGAAGGAATCCACTTGGAAGATAATGTTGAATGCTCAAGGCTCATTTCCAGTCACCGGCAGGGAGTGTGCCATGTTTGTTTTCCTTCCTGAGGACAAGATGGACTTCACAGTCAAAAGTGTAAGCTGATAGGGCTCTTAGAAGAGAAGGTTCGGAGCCTGGAGGAAAGGATTGCTACCCTTTGCGAGATCAAGGAAGGGGAGGGTTTCATTAACAGAAGCCATGATGTCCTGCAGAGGGATGGGGAGACCGGTCAAAGGGACAACAGTGTGGTTGACTTCCCTAACAAGTCTCCTTTGAGCACTACAGCATGAACTGGAAGGTATCGAGTGAGACAGCACTGAGTGCCACTGTAATTCAGGAATCCTTTCCAGGCCCTTGTGGTGGTGACAGAGATGGAAACATCAGCAGAGGAAGAACCACAGGGCATAAAAGGCAGAGTGAGGAGGGCATGGGGACATGAAGAAATGGCACTGGAAGAAAAAAGTAAAGTGTAGGTCATCAGTGACTCTGCTGAGTGATGTGGAATGCCTGTGTCCTGACCCCCTGACCTAAGAGGTGTGTTGCTTGTCAGGGAGAAAGATTAAAGATATTGCAGACTGGATGCCAAAACTGATCAAACCTACAGATCATTACCAATTTGTGATTGTCCATGTGGGAACGAGCGGCACGGCTGTTAACACCACCACACATTAAGGCTGCCCATGACATTCTTGGGAAGCAGCTGAAGGGAATGGAAGCACAGGTGGTATTATTTTCGATCCTTCCCATCAGAGGAAGAGGAATGTGATGCGAACAGAAGATAATGGAGGTGAACCACTGGCTGCATTGGTGGTGCCGGCAGGGACAATCTGGATTCTGGGGCCATGGGCTAGGTTTTCTGGAAGATGACCTACCTTTGATAGACTTCATCTATCAAAGTTGGTGGGAACCTGCCAGCATACCAGGAGGGCTCTGCAAAAATGCTTGCCACAACCCCAAGCCACGCTGGAGCTCCAATGTTCCCCCCTTCCAGTCTTGCCTGGAGGAATTTGCTAACACTCAAATGGAAACAAAAAGGGGCGGGGCCTCCAATAAGCCCAAGCAGACCCCCAGAAAGAGGCACAGTGAGGCTAGTAAGCAAGTTTTCTGCCCCCCTCCTCACCCGCAGCCCAAAAGGCATGCTGCTCAGGCTGCAGGAATACTGGACACCAGCAAAGCCCCTGCCTGCCCCACCAAGGCAGCACCTAAGGAACCTCCCTCTGCTTCAAGCAGATGTTCCATCTCTCCCTTTTACAGATTGGAGGAAGAATATTCATTCACAGATTCCGAGCTCTCTAATAACCAATCTGGTAGAGAGGATGGGGAATTATTAGAGGGTGAACCTCCAAAGTCAGCAGTCTAAAAGACTGTTTACATAGGAGTAGTCCCCCACCCCAACCGCGCGCGCACACACACACTCTACAGGGTCCTTAAAATCCTTCAGCTTTCTCCCCTCAAAGTACAACCTAAGGGCACCAAGGAGGATGAGGATGGGCCCCCTGAAGTCTTGCCTTTTCCAGTTTTGTTCAGGGCCCATCTAAATAGAAACTAAACACACTTCCTCTCTCCTGAATGTTATACTCCCCTTTGTGTGGCCAGTCGAGTGACTGGCGGAGTCTTAGCAGCAAAGCATAACTGTGAGCCAACAGGCTGCAGTCTTGAACACTCAGCGTTGCTGGTCAGATTCTTGGGTGTGTGTCACTGCCATGTACAGAATCCGTGCAAATAGCAAACCTCTTTGCTGTTCAGTCTGAATCAGATAGTTGTGGCCAAGACAACCTTTATCGTAAGCCAGAGGGAGGAAAGAACTCCAAGAATACACAAGCAGGCATTTGCCAAGGCCCTCCCTGAGCCCAGCAAGACCCAGAGGTGACAGAAGTTGCTCCAAATGGCAGCCAGCTGAAAAAGGATGCTTGCCTTTCATATAAAGTTGATTACCCCTTTCGCTCCCACCCTTGTTATGGTTCCTGGCCCCGAACATGCAGAAGAACAGCCATGGACCTGCTAAGACGGCTGTCTCCATCTGTAATTAAACACAGATGCTTATGCAAACAAATGCTTCCACTATCAAGCCGGAGGCGGCTGGCTCCAAGAGGGAGACACACCAAACATCCTTTGGGTTGAGGATGGGACTCCTGCCCTCCATAGCTAGGTACAAGGGAGGGGAAGGCACCTCTTCCTCTGAAGCAGCACAGGATGGGAGGTTTAAGCCGCCACAACATTCTCCTATTATGGGGATCCTGGACATAGAGTAAAAGAGGCATGCAAATAACTGCATGCTGTAGTTTTGAAAGTGAAATGAGCCTGGGCTACATCCTCCTCCCCCCCCTTCCTCCCCACAAATGGTTGATGGCTCTATAAACAGGATTTTCATCTCCTGGCTGGGAGAGTGACTAGTTTTCTGATATGGGGTAGGGGGCTGCTTTTCCAGGGTTACAGCTGGGTTGCACGTGGCTGGCTTTTTCCAGAGATCACAGGCAACAGACCAAAGCCTTCCAAGAACATAGCAGCGCTGCAACGTGTGCTCACTACCCAACTGATTCACCAAAGCAAGCTGCTGATACCAAGCCAAAAGGTTAGAGAGTAACTCAGCTGCAGGAAAGGGCTTCTTCCATGGCTTCCTGTAGGCAGGATCTCTATGGCATGAACCATTGCCAGATCTTTAGGTGGATGGTTCTTCCTGCCAATATTGCAGCATATTGCTTTGCCCCTATCTGGCACTGAGGCTGCCAACCTCCAGGTGAGGCCTGGAGCTCTAGAATTTTACCAATCTCCAGACTACGGAAATCAGTTTGCCAGGAGAATCTGGCAGCTTCAGAGGGTGCGCTTTATGGGTTTACATCCCAGCTGAGCTCCCTCTCCAGGCACCACCCCAAGATCTCCAGGAATTTGTCAAGATGGAGTCGGCAATCCTACTTGGCACCTATACCCTATGGGGTTGCCATAAGTCAGCTGTGACTTGGCAGCAAAAAATCAAACAGAGGTGGGTAATTTTTCTGTATCTGTGCCTCAGATATGATTGGATTCCTCAGCCACTGCTCATGCAGCAGTGACTTACCCTCAGAGGAGACTGAATGCTATATTTCTGTAGGAATTGGTGCTCTCAACTATCCTTGTTCCAACTGGGAGATATACTTAAAGCAGCAATTCAAAAACATAAAGGGTGGTTGTTCAGAGGCAAGGTCATTCTTACTCTTACACTACACTTTAGGTACACCAGTGAAGGGAACCTTCGGCTTCTGAAGTGTGAAGAACACGGAGATTGGGTATGAATTCATCACAGTAACTTCTCTGGACGCTTAACAATGCTCACACTTCAATACAAGTCCAATTCAGAAATCTCCACAAATGAAAGGTATTAAGAATTCTTGATTTGGAAATTCGGTACTAAAGGGTTCAAGCCCGAAAGCCAGTAGCACAAAATGATTTCCAAATCCTCCCACAGGTGTGCTCCTGACTGCAGAACATTTTTGGAACCAGCAAGAAGACTTGAGTTGAAACAGATCAGTAAATTAAGCTACGCATACCGTTTCTCACCCAACTGTTCTGTTTCTTCACACTTATGTCACACCAGGCATGTGTCGGTAGCCAAGGTGTTCAGTCATCCCTCAACAACAGTCAGGCACCCCTCCATCACTTCCCACTCCACCCCCATATTGAGGCAACAACTTTAGAAATCTGGTAATTCAGGAACTTCTTCGCAGCTGGCACTCTGGTCGTAGTATTCAGAGTTCCTTCCCACAGCTGTTATCTCTGCCTGCAGTTAACAGGCTACCATAGCCACAGGATGCTATTATGGGATGCAGAAAGCTACACAGGAAATAAGCCCTTATTTCCCCCAATGGTGTATCAACCCACACAACTAAGTTCAGAGATGTGATGTGGAAGCTGCATTGGAGCTAACTAGAGATCACTTGGGTGGAAAAAATGGAGAAATTTATTATTCTGCACTTCTGTGAGGCATCTGATGCTGATAGGAGTTTCCTGTCTCCAGATGCTTTTCATGACATGTTTATATGCTGGTAGAGATATCCCAAAATATCGCCCCCCCCCACACACACACACTACCCATAAGCATGGTTGGATCTATACAAGCAGCAGAATGAGGCACTGGACTCTACCACATTAGATTATATGTAAGGAATACCTCTCTCTACAAGTAGAATATTAACAGGACAGAGGAATGGCAAAAGCCTTTTCCTTGCTAAGCTAGATTCACCCCCCTCCTGCACTCACCATGGTTTGTTTGTTTTTTACAGGAAGGATCAATCTAAAATGGCAACCCCATATCCAATCTGAAGTGATACAGCCCATTCTACCACCTCAGGCTTTTATCACAGCATTCTGCCCATATAAACCGGGCTTTAAGACACCCATGTGAGGAGGGAGGGGAACAAGATGGGACAAAGAAGGGACTGGGCGGTTGAAAACAGGGCAAGCCACAAACAGGAGAGTCTTAAAGAAAACATGTGCTTAACTGAAATGGTACATGTGCGTTCTGGTATTTTCTTCATTTATACCTTGCCATTCTCAAGCACCTTACATATTTCTCTTCTCAGTTTTATCCTAACAGCCCCGTGAGGTAGATTAGGCTGAGAAGAGAGTGACTGGCCCAAGGTCATCCCTGCAAACTTCCACAGCAGAGTAGAGATTTGAAAACGGGTCTCCCAGAACCAAGTTCAACACTTCAACCACTTCACCATGCTGGGACACTGGTACCCAACCTCAGAGCCAGACTATTTTACTCTTACCACAAGCACTATGCAAAAAATTCCTCCTCCCTGGCAAGTATGAATACTAGCCCATAATATGGTGACTTTTCTTATCTCTGTCAACATCCCAATGAAAGGGAATTGTGTGGGAGAGAAAGAACTACTCAGTAAATGGGCCCAGCATGGCAACTCACTAAAAGGATTTTGGTTTTGGGCAGCAAATATACTGGCAAAAGCATTATATAAAGGCTGACACCTAGCATAAGAAACAACACTTATTTTGAGCCCCCCCCCCCAATCCTTTTGAGAGTGTTTCAAACAAAGCTGTACAGAAAGTTAAACCACCCCTACATCATAGATTACATAGGTCCCCCTCCTTCCTGCCCTATGTTTTAATTACTGTTTTATGTGAGTTTAATATGCATTTTAGTTTTGGCTTTTTTTATTACATGTTTATATAATATTTTAAATGTTAGCCACCTTGGTGGTCCTGACTGGGCAGAAAGGTGGCATACCAATTTTGTAAACATAACTAAGTTCACAGAAATAGAAGGGGGATGAAATTAGAAGCATGTACCAAGCCTATTTTTTGCTGGGTCTAGATCCAGCCAGTAGCTCTGCTAATGGTGGCAAGGATAATCAGGTTGAGTCATACTGAAGAGCTCATCACTATATACTACAAGATCTCATCACTAGACAGCGTTGACACTGGATGTGGGAGACTTGAGTTCAAGTTCTATTGAACCATCACTTAGTGCTATTTAGAGGCCATGCTCTCAACCTCCATTACCATCTGTAAATTGGGAACAGTGCAGGGGTTTAAAAGACCAGATGTGAGAAGCTGCAACACTACATACCGTAGTATAACAGTTACTTCAGTCTAAACCCACGAGAATCAATGGGCAGAGACAGAAGAAACTGCAAAAGATTGCACGGTATGTTAGCACTTTTACTAACACAGACACGTGGTATTAAGTAGTTTTGAATATGATGGTAGTACAATATTTAGTAACAAGGTTTGTAAAATGTAATAAGATTTCAAGGAAGGTGGGGGGAGAAGAACTTGCCCCTGTCTTCAAAGTGTTAATTCAGCTGGAAAAACGTAGTGCTTTTCAGACAAGGCATATTTTGAAAAGCTGAGCCAAGTACATATAGCACAATCTACACTTGAAATTAATAAGACTTATTAAAAAAAAATAAGTGATAATTTCCAGTCATTGTGAACAATGTGCTCAGGAAAGTCTGAAAGTATTCTGTGTATAGGGAAGGGTAGTTTAACAGATTATTCTTTGCTTTACCAGAAAGATTTCCAGCCTCTAAACAAACTTTTTTTTTTGCCCTTGCAGGTGATGACAGTTAGCTCTTTAATTTTTTTATAATACCCAGTTTGATCAACAGTTCTGGAGAACTCAAAAGTTTGAGTTTGGGTCCTAATAAAAAAGTATTACATGGATTGTGACTTGTTTTGCGAGTTAGCTGATTGAACTGACTTACCGGTAACCACTCTTGGAACAAGTCTAAGCTTTCCTGGCGTCTGAGCATTAAAGAACAAACTGGACGATTCTGGGATGTGAAATACTTTTCTCCAGTGAGCTCGCTAAAATATTCTAATCACTGACTATATGCTCCCTTCATACCTGCCACCTGCACTTCACACTAGCAATACCCATTTGCAATGATAGCACATATTCGCGTATCACACTGTTAAGAAGAATCAGCAATTGAAGCACACTCACACGCCCATCCCAACTCATCCTAAAGGCGACGAAAGCCAAAGCCATTGCTAAAGAGGAAGAACACCAAATGCTGAGGTAAGAGTAAAAAAGCCTGCAGAAAAGGCCCGGCCAGCCATTTAACTAATAAGGACATTTCCTGGTGGGCCATGGCCCTAGAAGTCCACTGGTGATCAAGCCCCAGCAACCGTGGATTAGCGGGCACTTGGCTCAGACCTTTCATTGGTAATCAGAGTCAGTTTACCAATTGCCTCCTTCTGCACGGCTGCCATTTTGTGGGGTGAAGCAAAGAGTGGGCCAAGGCTCATTGTTGTCCCTACTGAATTCGGTCGCCCCCAAAGTGCTGGCTTGTAGCACCACAATGGCTGCTCTGCTGGACTTTCTCTAAGGCCTATTTCACGTTCCAGTCTCCTCCTGTAAGGATATCCTTACTTTTGGGGTGGAGAAGAACAAACATTCAGTTAACCTTTCTCATTATCATGGGACGGATAGAGCTTACAGTGGGTCAGCATGAAAGTAACTGCCCCATGAGAGTCACAGGTGATCAGTCACAGATGATTCGTTTACTTGTGGAGAGGTGGGTGGAAAGTTCAGGTAAGGCTGGTCCTTTTATATGGCTAGTTTGTTAAAAAGCAAGTCCCAGGTAAGGTCTTACAGGACCTGTGTTGTAGGTGGAGATTGAATATTTTAATACAGCAATTACATTGTAAACTAGAGAGTGACAGGCACTTCTCAGCAGCACCAGTGCAAGTCATGAACCTTGTCAGGCAAACAGAACTACCAGCAAGGAAAGCACAATCAGTCAAACAAAATTCACAAAGGTCCACATCCAACTATAAATTCATCAGCTTAGAATTTAGATTCTCCTCCCAAATGTCTCCCAAAAGAATTGCCTTCTGAAATGAGCACCTTAATGTAAGAAAGCGAAGGCCCTTCAAGCAGCATGACTGCATTTAAGCCAAATTTCACAATTCGGATTAAGTACACATGAGATGAAGAAGCCTTTGCTAAATCTTAAACGACAGCAACAGGTTCTACCAAGTGCTTTCCAATTCCTGCATTATAGTAGAATTGCCCACAAGTGCCTCTCACTATTTATACAAACATGGGAGCACAGAAAGTAAAAGAGCCCCATCTTTAAAATAAAAAGGCCACCCTAACCAACACCTGACCTGGATGGCCCAGGCTAGCCTGATCTCGTCAGATCTCAGAAGCTAAGCAGGGTCAGCCCTGGTTAGTATTTGGATGGGAGACCACCAAGGAATACCAGGGTTGCTGTGCAGAGGAAGGCACTGGCAAACCACCTGTTAGTCTCTTGCCATGAAAACCCCAAAAGGGGTCGCCATAAGTCGGCTGCGACTTGATGGCACTTCACACACACACACACACAACCAACACAGGTTAAATGCTTACACATGGCACAAAATGATCCACAACACACCCAAATCACTCTGTTCAGTGCAAAGCTATCCTGGCCAGGTGGACTATTGAACCATGTTATCAACGTACTCTGCAGAGGCCCATGGAGTAGAAACTTCACAGCTCTACTACTCACATTCAGTAGTCTCAAGATTTCCAGAAATGCCTTTTAGTTACCAAGTGATCATCTGGTCCAGCTCGTGCCAAGAGTCACAGAAATGTTCAGCATCCATTTGCAGTACAGCTTTATTAGGCAAGGTTATCTCAATGGGCCATGAGTTTAAACAGTGCTAGGGCACTAGAAGTGACACCAGCAAAAAGGGGACAACCCACACTTTGGGGGCCTCAAGTACAGCTGGAAAGCACATGGAAATGCTATCCTTGCTGAAGGTCTTGGTTTGGTCAAAGTCTGGATAGGAATCTTATGCATGCCTGAGTTCTGGGAAAGGTGAAAGGCAATAAAAGTGTAACAAAATTAATCACCTTATTAGGTCCCTCACCCCATCTGCAGGAGGAAAACTGTTCTTGTCACAAGCTGAAGTGAGAGGAGGTGACTGAAGCAAGCGTCAAGGCATGAGCACCAATTCATGAGCAAGTAACCTTGGTTTTTGGCCCCTTCCACCCTACACAGGCAGAGGGTGGGGAATGGGAAAAGTTCAAAAGCAACTGGGCAGAAACAGGACTACCAACACGGGACCACATTTTAGACTCCGAGTCCACAAGAACTCATTCTCCATAGACATCCCCTCCAACTGCAAATAGGAAGCTAAACAAAGGTTTTTTTTTTTTTTACAGCATTATGTATTCCCAGTGATGTATTAAGAGTTTGAAAATGTTATAAAAAACATCGCTTTAAAAGGGTTTTTGGATGCCACGGCTAAAAGATGGTTGGAAGACGGCTTCACAGCTAAAGGGGCCAAACAAAGTGCGAACAGGATTTTTTATAACAGTTTCAAACTCTTAATACATCGCTGGGAATACATAGAAAGTGCGCACAGTATTTTTTATAACATTTTCAAACTGTTAATACACCGCTGGGAACACATAATGCGGTAGCCCCCAAGGAAGCGCACCGGCGCCCACCCCAGCCTTGCCGGCAGCCTCCAGCAGCAGCGTCCCCGCGGGCCGGCAAGAGGACGCGCCGGACTTGACACGCCCGGGTGGCGGAGGGCTGCCACGAGCACGGCGGACATCTGGCCAGCGTCCGCCAGGGGTGGCTGGGAGGCAGGCAAACCCCCTCCCCAGGGTGGAATAAGGGCAGCCCCTCTCGCTCGCTCGCTCGTTCGCCTCTCCTTGGGGGCGGGGGGAAAAGGCTGGGACGGGAACTGGCCAGGGGGGAGTCCGGGCTCAGGCACGCCCTGGACCCGGGGTCTGGACGAGGGGAAGGGGGGGGGGAGACAATGCGGGGCGCGCGATGGGGGAGAAACAAGGACCTCGGCACGCGCCCCGCCCCTGCCGCCGCCTGCAACCCTTCGCTCACCCTCCTGGTCCGGGGCAACGTGCCCCCCGAGGCCGCCAGCACCCGCTCCAGCTCCAGCTCCGGCACCGCCGCCGCCGCCCGCTCTGGCTGCCCGGGCCGGAGCCGCCGGAGCCTCCGCAGGGTCATGGCCAGGCCGGGGGGGGGGGAGAAAGGGAAAAGGGGGCGGCCTCGCGGCACGAACTATATAGACCCTTCGCGGGGGCGGGCACCACCGAGGGCACGCCCACCCCCCGTTAGAACACGCCCCCCCGTTAGAACACGCCCCCCGCTTTCCCCTCTACTTGCGAAAACGCCTCCTCGGACTAAGACGGGATTCTTGACCACGGGGAAGCCACGCCCTCGCGACTAGTCCACGCCCACTAGCGCCAGCCGCGCGGGGCTCCTGCCGTCCCGGAAGGCGTGAGGCGCTTTTCTCGCGCTGCCGGCATTCGACCGAGGGCTCCCCGCCCGCGCCTCCCCTGGGCCTTCCGGGGACACTCGGCCGCGTGGAGGCGCGTCGCGCCCGCCAACCTCCGATCGCTCCCCGGCAGGGGGGTGCACCAAAACGCGTGACAAGCCAGCCCACTGGAAGCAGCGGGAGAGGCTGCCCAGCCCGGTGAAGATAATGGGAGCCGGGAGTGTCGGTTGACTTGCATGGGCTCCCTGGAAATACATTACAGCACAAAAAGAGTTGCAAAGAAAATGTGGAATGGATTTCCCAGTAAGGTCTCTAAGCCCAGATACCCGACTCTGGGATTGGAATGGCAGCCCCCCAAGGGGATTGGCAGCCCCTGGGACCGCCAGAAGTGTTCTGGGGTGGGCGTGACAGCCCCAGAACACTCCTGCAAGTCCCAGGGGCTGTCAGTCCCCTTGGGGGGCTCTCATCCCCACCCCAGAACACTTCTGCGAGTCCCAGGGGCTCTCAATCCCCTTGGGGGGCCATCACGCCCACCCCAGAACACTTCTGGCGGTCCCAGGGGCTGCCAATCCCCTTGGGGGGCTGCCATTCCAATCCCAGAGTCGGGTATCTGGGCTTAGAGACCTTACTGGGAAATCCATTCCACATTTTCTTTGCAACTCTTTTTGTGCTGTAATGTATTTCAATGGAGCCCATGCAAGTCAACCGACACTCCCGGCTCCCATTATCTTCAACGGGCTGTGCATCCTCTCCCGCTGCTTCCAATGGGCTGGCTTGTCATGCGTTTTAGTACATCACGGTGGGGGAGCTTTTCAAACAAGCTCCACCCTCTTCCAGTAAAGATAGATTTATGCATTGGAAGTACAATGCTTGGCAATTTTGTCTGTCTTTCCGCCTTTGAAGCCGCCCGCGCCACCGCCCTCTTCAAGACCAGGCAGGGCCTGGGTTGAGGGGTGGAGGTGGCCTTGCGTGAGGCAGTGCTGCTGGAGCAACAGGAGATCCCCTCCCCAATAAGGGCTTCAATTGCCTCAGGCCGACTTCAGCGAGGAGACACCATGCTCCTTTTTGTCGGTGGTTGCAAGGCTTCCGTAGCATTACCGCCTGAGGATAGGAAACCGGCTTTGGGTCGGTTTGTGAAATATGAAAACGACTCTTGTGAAAACAAAAAACCACTCTTGCTTTTAAGGGAAAAAATATTTTTTGGCATTAATTTGTGGTAAGGCACTGACGGGAGGGAAAGAAAGACAAATAATTTAAAATAATTCTATTCAAATCTGCCATACGTTATTTTTAAAGGTTATTTTAAGGCTGCCATGTTTATATATGTGAAAAAGGTTATTAAAGCAAACTAAGAAAGAAATCGACTTGGTTAATTGATTTGTTGCAGTCC
Source organism: Euleptes europaea (assembly GCF_029931775.1). Taxonomy (NCBI): domain Eukaryota; kingdom Metazoa; phylum Chordata; class Lepidosauria; order Squamata; family Sphaerodactylidae; genus Euleptes; species Euleptes europaea. The sequence goes on from NW_026612069.1 coordinate 13,285, forward strand.
CATACACAAGTTCTGTTAAAAATATGTCAGCGGACTACCGATTTTAATTCGTATGCGCGTTCCTTTCGTTATAGTCGATAAAATACGGGCTATTTGGTACCTTAGCGCCCTCTGCTGCCAAGTCTTCTCAGTTGCAGGGGAAATGATCATACAGTAGTAGAGAAGCACTTACAGAGGTTTCAGATAAGTAGCTGTTTACTAACAGGAATAGATGCCATAGGTTCGAAGGGCTTACACATTAGGTGGGTCAAAACTAAGGAGAGACTCCATTGAGGTGCAGGAGGTATGACCGGAGGGAACACATTGTTAAATTCCTTTTAGAAATTTCATACAATTTACTAGAAAACAAACAATTAAATGCTGTTAACGGGTCCATAGATCGACCATTGCTCCAGTTTTTACGAAAACTGTTAAATGCCCCTCGATGTGTTGCTGGTGTTACCCTTCCCTCTGAGTTTGGCCAAATATCTATCAAAGCTAGGGCATGGTTGTTTGCTTTTAAGCTACAACTTAAGTTGTTTTTTTTAGCACTGAGGGGTACTTAGTGTCTCTGAAGCATGTCTCATATAGATCCTCATGGCAAAAAATCTTTGATGAGAAACTGTCACTGATGGGCATCTTGTGGGATATGTTATCAGATCTTGGAAAAACAGAAGCTTTCGCGACAATAAAAAAGCATATCAAAGAGATTGATTATGATAGGACATCTTTTCGTGCTCGTCGCATTGGCTCATGTCAGTTTTTTGGAATACCACCACCACATTTGCCTGCCTATACCTACTTTTTGACAATTCCTTGCCTCTCTAGAACCTTCTTTCTAGCTAGATTAAACACTAACTCTTCTATGGTTATGCAAGGCTGAAAGTCTGGCTCCATTGACTCATTAGCGTATGTGCTCTGAATGCCATTTCTATGAGGACCTTAGAGCACGATATCTCTCTCCTCTTTTAATACATAAATTCAATATCTTGTTTTATCTGGCCAAGGGCCGCAAATAAACTATCTGAATCTACATAAATGCAATGCCTCTGTGTCCGATATAATGCCTTTTTAATTAAGTTATAGGGATCCCAAGGCTACTTTGGCAGTGGCAACATTTATCTCAGTCCACACATCCCCCAAACATTAGATTCAAAACTATGCTGCTCAAGATCAGTGGATCAAGGAGCTTCTAAGGCATAAAGGAAAGGAAAGAAAACAAAGAACTATTGTCAATGCCATTGAAGAATATAGATATTGCTGCCAAATGAACCTTCACAGAGGAATTGGATAGACCTGCATCCTTTAGAGACAACAGGTATTCGAATAACAAGGGTAAAGAACATTGTTCTGGTCTAACTTTTTTATCTCTTGCCCAGAGGGAAAATCTAAACCATTTCAAATTATAAGATCTTCTGGTGGGTGGCTTATCAGATACCAGAAGAACATCAGCCACTTTGTCGGACCATCTGTCTACAACTGGACTCTCCACACTGTGAGCCTCAGGGAATACACATCAAGATGTAAAATAGGACCCACTGATATCAGGCTGTGTATCAGGGGAAGGGTGATGAACTCTCTCTGAGCTAGGTTCCAGAGGGTAAGAAACCTCTCTTTGGCCAAAATGGAGTGATTAATATGTCTGCCCTGTCGGACAAGATCTTTCTGACTACCCTTGACAGGAGCAGAAATGGGGGGGAAAGCGTATATTAGACTGCCATGCCACAACAGTTGGAATGCATCCCCCATGGAGGCTACATTCTCTGCAGCTTGAGAGCAGAACCTTTGGCACTTTGTATTTTGGGAAGTGGCAAACAGGTCGATTAAAGGAAGGCCCCATTTTTTGAATATGAGTCCTAGACAGGCATTGTTGATGGACCACTTGTGATCCAAGGACACATCCTTGCTGAGAGCATCTGTTGTTGTTGTGGTGTACCCAGCAACATATATCACGGAGAAGGTCACACAGTGCTTGATGGCCCACTCCCATATCCTTGTTGCCTCTTGACAATGGGCCAGGGAATCTGTGACACCCTGCTTGTTTACCTAAAACCTCACAGTGGTGTTGTCTGTAGTGATCAGCATGGTGTTCCCAGTGAGGAGCCCTGAAAAAGAGGTAAGGGTGTGTGATTGCCTTCATCTCTAGTAGGTTAATGAGCAAGGTAGACTCCCTGGGTGACCATCTTCCCTTCACAGGATACCACAATGAGCCCCCCAAACCTCCTAGAGAGGCATCAGTGAAAACCTAGAGATCATGAGGCATCACCCCCCAAAGGATCCCTGCTAATATGTTAGTCTCAGAGGACCACCAATTCAAAGAATGGATGATGGATCTGGGCACAGATCCATTGTGAGTCAATATTAATGTTAAATGCTCTAATAAACCAGTTCTGCAATGGTCTCATATGCAGCCTGGCAGGAGGCATAACAGCTGTTGTGGAGGCCATGAGGCCTAGTAATTTTTGTATCGTAACAGCCTTTTGAAGTCTCTGTTTAGCAAATATTCCCACTAACTTCTGGATGACCCTGATCACAGGGAGAAAAGCTGAAGCATGGTCAGAGTTCAAGGTAGCCCCAATAAATTATGTGCATCTAGATGGGGTCAAACGTTACTTATCATAGTTAATTACAAAACCCAGACTGGACAAAGTGTGGGTAACCAAAGGTCTGAAAGGTCTTCCCAGGAAGTTCCTACCAGGAGCCAGTAGTCAAGGCAGGAAAAAATAGAACAGCCCCTCGTGGCTAGGTAGCCAATGACTTCAGCCAACAACCTTAGTGAATACCCTTGGCGCTGTAGACAAACTAAAGGGCAATTCAGTGAACTCATACAGGTTATTATCACACAAATCTAATGAACTTTCTACATGATTCATATATAGAGATGTGGAAGTACACATCCTTGAGGTCAAGGACCGCAAACCACATGTCACCTGATAGCAGGGGCAGCACCTCAAGGAGTGAAAGCATCCTGAACGTTTGAACATTCATGTGTTCATTTAAAGCTCTTAGGTCCAGGATAGGATGCTTCCCTCCACCTTTTTTGTCCACCAGTAAATATTGTGAATAAAAACCTGATGGGTCACAATTGAGTGGGATCTTTTGAATAGTCCCTTTGTATAGAAGTGTAGAAACCTCCATGAGTAGCTCAGGAGATTCAGGTCTTGAGTGAAAAGCAGGAGGACCACAACTGGGCACTGTGGTAAACTCTAAATAGTAACCATTTTTTTATTATACATAAGAACCATAGGTCAGATGTCACACAATGCCACTCAGATACAAAAGAACATAAATGATTCAGGAACATGGGTTAGAACTTGGAGAAACCAGGTATAGTCATGCCAATGACTTATTAGTTGAGGAATTGTCGAAGGGGAATGGCCACCCTTCTTTCCATTTTGTCTGGGAATTTATTCCCTTGTTGGGCATGGAACGAGGGCCTAGGTTGGTGCTGGTATTGGAAAGGTTGGTATTTATATGACCTTCCCAAATAGTAGGTTTGACTCTGTCTGGAATAAGGTCTAGACTTGTAGGATGGAGCAGAAGACTACTGGGTAATGCCCAGAGACTTGGCAGCTTGCCTCTGCTTCCTAAGATTGTAAAGGATTGTGTCCGACTGTTCATGGAACGGCGCTTTTTCATCCTCGGTGTCAGTGTGGAGGACCTCAGCCAGGAGGGATGCCAGAGAACAATGCTGGAGGCAATGGCCCTACCAGTGGTCCCCATCATGTGATGTGCTGCACTGAGCTGGTGCTTGCCCAGGTGCTAACCCTTGGTCTGTAGGACCTTAGCAAGGGTACACTCATCCTCAGGTAGAGCATCTAAGGCTTCTGACAGTTTGTCCCAAAGCATCATCTGGTATCTGCCCATTAGGGCACTAAAGTTGGCAATTCTAAGGCTAAGTGCAGCTGAGGAGTAAAACTTCCTCATCAAATTATCGAGCTTGCGCCCTTCCTTACCATCGGAGCCAAATGGGCCTCTGATCTATAATGGGCTGTGAGGACCTCCATGGCCAAGGAATTCACTTGGGAATGCTTGTAAAGGAACCTTAACTTTATATAAATTCCTGATCTTCTTGGTGGAGGCTGGCAGAGGCTGGCTTTGACCAAGTGGTAGTGGCTGTGGCGCGAATATTTATAATTTGGGTTAAGAATAACCACATTCATACCTTAATATTATAACCTATAGTCACACAAAACCTGACTAAGGCTTTCAGAAAGCAGCCCTCTAGCTGACCCCAACTTTTCCATTAGGATCCTGACCTTAGAAAGTAACAGGAGATTTGCATTACTAACAGTTAGTCACCCAGAACACATTAGGTACCTAGAAATTATGTGCAGGGATAACAAGGTCATTTAAAACAGACAGCAGAGTGCCTGCTTACGCAGGGAGAAATTATTTATGAACATTGGGTGACGGACGGAACAAGATTTATCAGAGACCTGAACATGGCAAACTTATTATCGAACAAGATATTTCTAAACAATTTTAGTCATGATTTGTGGAAACTCATTTCCTAAAGAATGTGACAGGGAGGGGCCATTTGAGACCCTCTCCTCAAGGTCCAGCCTATAAAAAGGCAGTCCAAATGTCCAGTCCTTTGTCCTTCCCAGGGAGAAACCATTCTGTCTCTCCTTTATAATGACCCAGAGCGGCTCTGATTGTCTGTCCGTCTGTCTGTGTATCAGTCTCTTTGTGGGGTGTTGTTAAATCTGTTTAAGTATTATTATTCTCTTTGCCTTACAGCCTTTTGTAAGTTTAATAAACCTATATGCTTCACTACTAGCGGGCAGAGGAGTCCAAAAAAAATAAAGGGCTCAAGGGAGAGAATTTGCAATGTCCCTAATCCCCTTGGCCATTCTAATAAACTGTTTGGTGTACAGCTTTAAGTCCTCATCAGAGACAGGGGTGGGGTTGCCCACTGCATCATTTGGGGATGGCAAGGAAGTATCATCTGACTCCGGCTCCGAGTCATGAGCAAGTTCTTCCTCTTGATCCAATGGCAATTTGTGGTGTGAGTGCACTTGCCTCTTACTCAGCGCCGAGGGGATGGGTGGTTCCATAACCTTCCTCTTGATTGATGAGGAAGATTTCACTGGACAACTCAAATTATCGGGTGGAAAAGCGGGGGGCAGCACCAGCAGGAAGGCCAGTGGGGATGCCAAGAGTGTCCTGCAGCGAACTGATGGTCACAAGCCTAGTGGTGTTCTGTGTCAGAAGGAATATTCGGTATCTCCACTACATCATCCTCAGAGAAGGAGAAATATACTTCTGGCATTGAGGGTGAGGGTGTGTCCCACACAGAGACAAGGCGGCCTCTTGAACCCGAGCCATGGGGCTACAACCTTGATGAGGGGGAGAGGTGGATCCGCTCCTTTGACTAGATCTTTGATGCTCAGAGCCTGATGATTCTCGATGTTGAAGAGACGGCGAATGCCTTCTAGCTGAGTTCGAATGATGCCAAGACAGACAACGGTGTCTCGGAGAGGATGACTTGTGGTGCAGCGATCAAGAATGGTGCTGGGGTGAAGGCAAGTGGTGTCAAGGAGAATGGTGCCGAGGCGATGGTGAACAGCGCTCGGTGAAGGGGCTGAAGGTCGAGGAGCCTTGATCAATGCTGGAAGAAAGGTAAGTTCTATCAACTGCAATCTTCAGCACTGAGGGGACCTCAATGGCAAGCAGTCAAGGTGTGGGCTTGAAGCAGATAACTTGGCTCCATCATGAGGGGCTGCCGCAGATTTTGAGACAGCAGATTTGTCCTTTGATGAGAACTTTGCTGCAGGGGTGGTATGCTTACTTTCTTTTTTCGATTTCTTTATGGGTGGCTCTGAGGAGGCCCATTGATCACTTAACGTCTACTCCAGAAGCTGTTTCAGAGGAGGTGGAGGCACAGAGGACACCGATAGGGACCTCGGTTATGTGGGCTAAGGCTCAGTGTGGACGGGCCTCAGCGATTTCTTGTAAAGAAAGGCCTTAAGCCTTGGAGGCCCTCTCTTGCTTGGCCTTAGATGTAAAAAGGCCACAGGCATAGTAGGAAGCCATCACATACCCTCCACCAAGACAGAAGAGGCAGTCATCATGTTCCTCATTCGACACCATCGAATGAGTGGTATTTCTTGAACAAAGCCATCATGATGGGGGGGGGGGGGAGAAAACAAATTAGAGTGATGATCCACTAGCGAACCTGAAGAAAAAAATCACCTCAGAAAGAAAAACCAAGGAGAAATGGAATGCTCAAAGCTATAATACATCCTCCCTCTGCGGCGGCAGAAAAAGAACGGAGGGAAGAGTGCTACCCCGCCCCTCCATCACGTGCCCATTTGGGCAGGAAAAGCCATTAGGGCTTACATATGTACGAAGGGGAGGGGAGTGCTCCTTTCAGAGCTGATCCTTCAAGAAGCTTTTCAGTCTATTCTCCATGGCTGGCCTGCACATACTCAGTCCCCATGTGGGACAGCACAGAAGCCATGACAATGAAAGTGGAGTTCCACCAAGTTGCCACATCCTGGATTAGATATCCAAACTACTAGGTTGAGAGCGTGGGCCATACACTGCACCCCTTTCATCTTCCCTGCCTGCAGTGCTGCCACCATATTTTCCCCATGCTTCTTCTGAGACCAGCACCTGTGACATGCACTGAATCAATCTGTCATATCGTGCCGTACAAGGCACAGTGGAAAAGAACATGTGGCAGGTCTTCTCCCTGGTCAACAGAACAGGGGCAAAACTGTTGACCATATGGAAGACTACCATGTGTTACCCGAATTGCTCTTTAATTGGGGAAATTAGCTTAGCAATCGGTAACTATGTATTTATAGAGCGAGATTGCACTCAACTATACCAGAATCCGTTTAATGAGACTTTGAATAAAGACAGACAAAGGATTCCAAATTAAACAGTGTTTATGTCTTCAAGCATTCAAATGGTGCAACACAGACATACAAGAGGCTAAGAAATAACAGAGAGTAGTACAGAGACGTTTGCCAATGTGGCAGGAGAGCGTTGACCCAATATTTACCGTATCTAGAAGAGGTGTTGTCCAATTTCACGTAGACTAATAACAGATTGAAAAGGAAGACCGAGATGGGGGCAGGGGTTCCCGTAGACTTGGCCAGCAAGACGGGAGGGAGCGTGGCTAGGCTGCGCAAAACCAAACCAACAGAGTAACGGCAAAGGTGCCAGGAAAGACCTAAGGTGACATAGTGGGCTTGGAGTCCCACAGTTATACTGTTTTTCTGGGGGCGGGGAGAGGGGTTGCACCCCTCCTAGGTTCCCAGGTGGCAAAAGGTGACAAAAGGATTAATCTGTGGCTGCCGGGGCGGAGTAGTGAGAATTTAGAAATCTATTCTAATGCCAATGACTGTAGCACCCGTGATGAGCTGGAATCTCTCTGCTGATGAGATTTACATTCAGGAACAATGGGAGCGATCTGTGCAAACGTCCTGGGGCCACTGCGGCTGCTGTGGTGGAATGACTCATCTGGACTGCTGCTGTTGGCCCATTAAGCAGTTTATGTTGCAAGGGGAGGGGGTGCTTGACACTGATTTCCTGACCTTCTGCTTCTTCTGACATGGCTGCAGCTGGAATAGAGCCTATACAGGAACATGGCTTCCCTCTGGTTCACCAGAGGCTGCCCCTGTATCTGCTTCCTAGCTGCTAGCTGCACGGCGCTCGCAGGAGCGGCCGAGTCCGTGACTACGGAGTGCGCAGCGGCCGTCCCGTAGCGTTTGGGGCGGGCACGCGGCCAGCGGAGCAGTCAAGTGTCAGCACAGCGGGTTGCCAGATCCCGCCCAGGAGGGGGGGGCAGGCCCGTATGCTAACAGTTCCCCCCCTTGTCGCTGTTGAAGACTCTGTCTGAAATGGCGACACACTTAACACGTGTTGCTTGAAGTCTTGATTGTAGACGCCAAGCCGGGTGCATTAGCCAAAGGGTTTTGGGAACCATTTGCTATACTAAAACCTCAGATTAAAAACGGGTGGCTGCCTAGTGAAGTTGGACAACCTCGCAGGAATTTTGCATTGTTAAATTTGCAAGCATATTTCAGGGCGGTTGCATTGCATGCATCAAAGCATCCGGTTCATCTTACAATACAAAATAAAACATTTTTTTCTAAACTCAAGCTTACATTGCTAAACTAATAAACTGAAAACATATACATTGAGTCATAGCTGCAAACGTAGGATACAAAGAAAAAACCTTAGGCATAAGCTGCCGGATGTTAGAAGGAAAAACTTTGTACCCTTTTTAAAGTTATAGACAAATAAAGATAGCAAGACATACCGCTGGTGTACAAGCAATCGTTCAGAATCTGGAAATATCTTTCCCCCCCCAGTGGAAGGGTGAAGGTAAACATAAGCATAATGGTTTCAGGTTCGTTCCTCCCCGCAGTAGATGAGGGGGAGGGCTTAACAAATCTTCCTTGCCTCTTCCGTTGGCAATCGGCTGGGCTCGGCTGTCTTCGTGCCTTTTCGGAAGCACTCTTCGGGGGCCTAACCTTTCTCGGGGGTGGCATGGGCTGGCCTGGCTGAGGGGGCGTGGGGTGATTTGCATACTGCTTTGCAAGGCATTCTGGTCGGATCTAGGGCTTTGCTGGTGTCACAACTGGACCATGGTATTTTCCTATGGTTGGACCTTTGCCTGGCATCTAGGGGTCTAGTTGTCTAGGGCCCTTTTTACATACGGACTTTGTGTCCACCATACTCCTTAAGGGTTGACCTTCTGTAGTGGATGCCCTTGCCTTCCTCTCGCCACCCATCAATCATGAAGACTCGCGCTTGCGCGGTCTTCACTATGGTTACTCGTAAGGGTGGTGCCTATCTGGCGGGTCACTCAAGGTGGCCTCGTCGGCTTGCGTTGGTGCCATCCTGGTTTCGGACCGGATGATCCCGCGGTGCGGGTTAGTCCGGGCGAACCGCCGAGGCTCTGACTAACGAAGCGATTCCATTTGGTCAGGCTGGAATCGCTTCCTCGGGAAGGGCCTCAATTTTCTTGGTAAAAGATAGATTGAACAGAACATATACACAACATATACAACAAATACATTTTCTAACTGTCTTAGGTTTGGAGGGGCTGCCGCATGCAAAGTGCGAGCTCACTGGCATGCTGGGTAGGGGCACCTGTAGGGACTCCTAGCGCGGCTAAACATCAGGCGCTCCGTTTGGAGACCTGAAGGGGCATGTGCGGGGGATCGGGCCTGTCTTTGACCTCTTTAGTGTGGGCTATTTGCACGTTTGAGTTGGTCGCCATGTTGGGTGTGTCTACCGCTACCGGGGACCCGGAGGACCTTCTAGCCTCTGCTCTATACTGAGCTGGCCTAGTGCTGGCTGTGGGCTGGTGGTCCAAAACCGGCCCAACAATGCCTGGCATGGACCTCCAAGGCAAATGTCAGGTCAGACAGTTCCACTCTTGCGAGCACCATAGTGAAACTGCCATCAAATTCTTGCTCGTTCCCAGCTAATTTTTCCCCAGGGGCAAGCCAAAAAGGTAGCCCCGCCTATGAAGGTCAAAGAACAGACTTAAAACGAGGGGAGGGGAGGCCCGGATGCAGCCTTTCGGCAAAGGTCGGCTACTCTCGGACTTCTCCGTAAGGGAGAGGTGTCAATCATTCATAGTCTCACGGCCTTCCACGTTGCTGATCTTTGTTGAAGGGTATCAGGTTAGAGGAGCTTTCGGGGGAGGAGAGGCATTTGCATACGGCGCAAGGCATCATAGTTACACATACATTTATACATTTACTAATAAAATATTGGCAAATCACGTTCTATACCCAGGCGCTTGAAAGGCTTTTCCTGGTTTCATATTCTTACACACATTAGAAAAATACTTAACGAGAGACTAAGATAGACACTGTTTGCAGAAGGCAACTTGGGCTGTAAGGCCAAGTCAGACCGAGGCGCATTCTCTTAGCTCTAAGCTGATTTTCCCTGGTGGCATGTCCTCACACCCACCAGTAAATGCGGCCCTTTACCACTAGGCCTGTGTGGGCCTTTTGGATTGCACTTGAGTCGTACTGGTTTTGGATAGTCAGCCCACTGAGCGGGCTAACTATTTAACCAAGACCTTGAGGTCTCTTCCTAACAGGGCGATTCTATAAGAGCCGGAATCGCCTTCTTGGGGGGAGGCCTCTCCTATACTGGTAAAAGATAGAATCACAACTAAAACAAAGCAACCTATACAACAACATTTCTACAACTTGACTTGGTACATTCCAAGGGGAGGGGGACAAGGGGATCTATACTAAACTGCGCAGACTCGGTCTGCACCAGAGGGTTCGGTTTATGCAAATTTTAAGCCCAGGAGCATGATGGGTATCTGATTGCTCCTGGCATTTAGACAGGTGTCCAGCCAAGGTGCTGTCCATTAAAGCAATAGCAATAGATTTTTGAAACAGAGAAGAGTATTGGCCTTCCAAAGGTATATTTGTTTGTCGGGGGAAGGGGCCCCCTGTGATCTCAAGGTGGGTGTCTCTAGGATACCATGCAGTGGCAGTGGAAGCCTTCCTGCATTGGTGGGTGGGCTGTCCAAAACCGGGACGGCTCCAGCGCTTGCGCACCCCACCGTTGTAAGGTTTTCCTATAGGTTTTCCCCAATTCAGGCGATCCTTCATCAGCCTGAAATTGGAAGTTGCACGGAGGCGTCCGCCTTTACGGTGGGTATGATGACACGCCACCTGCGGAGCTAGCCTCGAGGAAAGCCTTTTTCAATTTTTGTGCCCGGGGTTTGGCCAATAACAACCCCACTTTGGAAAGTCAAAAATAGAATGAAATAAGAGAAAAGGGAAAGGAGGGAGAGTTCCATTCTTCCCCCCCCTTCCTACAGCTTTTGATATGAGAGCTGAGTGGTGCGGTTGGTGACTGCCAGTTGCCTGAGCTGCCGTTTCACCCAACACCCAAGGAAAATTATTAGAAAAGTCAGGCCCACTTGTGCAGCCAGAATCACTACTATGGGGTGGAGGGCCAAATTCAAAAATCCGGTGGCAGAAGGACTCCATCCTAAAAGAGTCTCCCACCATGAATGGTCTCCTGCCTTTTCTATGATGGCAGAGATGTCTGCAATTTCCTTATTATTGTGGGAGATGACCAGGGAGCTGGTATCTCCGGATTGCTTTATTTCCTGAAGGGTAGACTGCAGTTTGGGATGTTTAAAAAGTTGGCTTATGGATTCTAAGCCCATCCCTAAAAAGAGGGGCTGAATATAGGCGAAAAGTTCTGGGGACAAAATCATTTCTTCACGAGTCCATACAGGGATGGTGTATTGAAAGTCACACCCCTGCACAGATGTGAGATTACAAAAACATTGATTTACAAAAGGGAGCATGGGTTGCAACAAAAAGGAATTCAAAATGAGGAAAGGGCAGGGGGACCTTACACAAGCACACCCTTTCCCTAGGTATACCAGGGCAGATCCGTTTTCCTGCTTCAGGTCATATTTACAGATTCTGACCTGATCTATTTGGGGGGCTAAACAGGGGTGGTGAGGTTCTAATGCATGATCCTCACAAATAAATCCGAGGCGGTCTCTGTGAACACATCCCTCGGTGTTCAAAAAGATTATTCCTTGCGGAGAGAGTCGTGCCCAGTGAGAGGGGTTATCTGCATAGAGCACGTCTGACTCTCCCGCTTGCAAGCCTAGGGGGACAATGGGAAAAATGGGAAAAGATTCTCGGCTGCTAGCCGTCAATAAATACAATAAGAGTTCCTGGGACTGGGGGTGGAAGGTGGAATTCACTAGGGTCCACCAGGGTTCTAGTTGCAGCTCTGTGGCTGTTAGTCTTGGGGCGATGAGGTGCTTTATTTCCAGGGGGAGGTGCCCCGCTGAAGCTTCTTTAATGATTCCCATGGCCACAGCAGTATTTAGGCTATGGGCTTGGGTACAAGCTATGGCAATGGACAGATTAGTTTGCAGAGACTGAGTCCCTCTTAAGAGGAGAGCAAAGTCTCTTTCAATTTTGCTTTCCCAATTGACTAATATTTCACTTATGGAGTGCTGCACTTCAGACAGGGAATGCATTGAGTTTGAGATGGGCTTGCCCAGGTCTGAAATCGTGGCTGTAGCGTATGCAAATTTGTTAGCAAGAACTTCTATATTTGCTGCATCTAAAAGGGCCGCTCCTCCTGCTGCGGGGGCGATCCAGTCAGCAGCTGCTCTTCTCCTCCGGCTGGGGAAGGGAGAGACATCTGTCCATAACCTGAGCCAAGCTTTCCATCCTTCTTGGCCGGGTTTCAAATAGGGGGCACACTGAGGCAATCTGTGCGTGGTGTTGAGACCCGAGAGCTGAACTCGGATCTCCTTTAGGGACATATGGGGCTGGATCAGGACGGTTTCTTTTATATCTGTTTTTATCACATGGGAGCCAGCGACCTTAGTGAAATTGTCCATGAGTTTCTGTGGGTCCGATATAAGTGGATAAAATGTTTTTTTTTTTTGAAAATTTTATTGGTTTTTATAATATAAATTTTCCATGTTAACAAACAACAATATACGTAGTATTAAAAACTAAATCATAGATAATGTTGTTATAATTGTTTAAGTGCTAAATAAAAATAAAAAATAAAGGAAAATTTATTGACTTCCCCATCACCTCCGTCCGCCTCTTAATAAAGTATTCTATCCCATCTTGATATGGTCTGATCTTAATTATTCTTATATCTCAATTAGATTTCAATCACATTATACTATCAATATAATTGATTACGTTTCTTTATGTTAACAATGTCATCTAGATCAGATTAAAAGGTACTTTTCCATTTTCCCCAGTCCTAGTTCATATTCACAATATTTCATCCAAGCCTCCCATTCCTCCATAAATTGAACATTGTCTTTTTGATTTGAAATAGCTGTAAGTTTTGCCATTTCCACCAGTTCAAACATTTTCATAGTCCAGTCTTTTTCCCCAGGAGTGTCTGCCCCTTTCCATTTTGCTGCATAAAGCAGTCTTGCAGCTGTAGTCGTGTAAATCAAAAAAATCCTGTGTTTTAACAAATCATCAGGTATCATACTTAATAGCATCATTTCTGGTGTTTTGGGTATATTTTTTTGTACTATTAGTCTTAATTCATTATAAATCATATCCCAAAAGTCCTTAGCTTTGTCACAAGTCCACCACATATGATAAAAAGAACCAACTTCTTTATTACATTTCCAACATTTAGGGGATGTCACTTTGTAGATCTTTGCAATCTTCTTAGGCGTTAAATGCCATCTATACATCATTTTATAGATATTTTCTCGAATTGACTGCGCATTTATTCCTTTCAGGTCTTTCGCCCATAGTCTTTCCCATTTGTTTAGGGCAATATCATGTCCCACAATAAGTGGATCAAATGTTAAGTTAAAGGAGTCCCCTGCTTCCACTTCTAAGTGGTATGGACCCACAACATGTGTTAGGCGTATTTCTATCACTCCCAGGTGGTGAAACCTGATAGAGTGGGCTTGACTGGGGCATTTGGGGTCCGTAGACCTTATAAGCCAGTCTGGAGGTCCCTGCTTTGCCAGGTCCTCATTACTAACTGTCCAAGGGGTATTTGTCCAGTTTTCCACTTGGCTCGTGATGACTTCCCCGGTGGGGGTGGTTATTTTAGTGAACACTTCCATTCTAGTCCTGGTGCCTATTAGAATTATGATTTTGAGGGGTTCCTCTGCCTTCCAAACTGCGGCCGACATCATGCAAACTGCGCAGGTTGGAGCCCAGTCCTCCGTAACAGCGGGAGGAATGGGGGTTGAGGCAAAGGTGGTCGCTGGTCTCGTGGCTTTTAAAATTCTGATTGTAGGTGGTCTCTTTTGACTCCAAATACATGATGCATTGACTAGTGGACTTTGCTTGTCCATGTGTGAATAGCATAACAAGAGCTGTGTATTTGTCTGTACCCCAATGCACAGGAGCACTTGATCTGGGGGTCGGATCCACTGTTCATCACAGCTTCTGAATATACGGCTGTTTCTCTGAATAGCATAGAAAGCGTATGCATAATTGCTTTTGAGTATGTTGCATACCGTAACATCATAGTTATTGACTGCTGTTTTGCATCTCCAGTGGGGTTTGCCTAATATACTGGAGATGGTTTGGTTGGAAGACATGGCATTACCTAGATGCAGGGCGAGGACGAGGTATAGGGTCCTTGTCCATATGTTCCAGTCCATTTTGGGGTCCCTGCAAGCACAGAGAGGGATCGAATTCAGGATATGCTGGGGGTTTTAGCAAACAAAAAAAATTGTGGGGGGGTTGTTTTGCGTGGGATACTTCTATTTCCCCCCCTTGCTTATTCTGGGGTATTGAACCCAGAAGAAGCAAAAACTAGCGACTGTCTGTTTCAGATCTCCATGAAGGTGCCTTCCAGAGGGACCGTTGGAAGGTGGGATATGCTCATGACTGAGATCTGCCTGGTTCTGACTTCTGAGATTGGAGGCAGCGAGGGGAACCTCGTGGTTGGTTGCGTTTGTGGGTGGACTTCGGGCGGTTTGCCTTTCCATTCTTTCAGCTGGGAACAGTGAAAGAACTTGTACCAGGTGTCTCCCTTCCTTCTGGGAATGGCTACCTGATAGACAGCAGGGCTTACTCTTTTAGTGATTGGCACTGGTCCCTGCCACTTTACGGACAGAGGGTGTCCGTCCTTAGAAAACTTTCTGTATAGGACCATCTGTCCTACTTCCCACTGTTGGGGGTTGCGGACCCAACCTAGTTTTTTGTTGATTTGCTGTTGGGTGACTCCCAAGTTCCTGGCCACCTATAGGTGTATCTCAGATACAGTTTGGATGAGATTTCGGACCCATTCCTCATTGATGACCACTGCTTCCATGTCATTGGGCAGCTGTGAGTCAAGCCAAAGGGATTCAGGGAGGCGCATTTTCCTCCCTGTCATGACCATATGGGGTGTATAGCCATGAGTTGCAATGGTGCCTCTGAGGGCCATGAGGATGATAGGGAGTTTCTTGTCCCAGTCCCTTCCTGAGGACTTAACCATTTTGCGCAATGCCTCTTTTAAAGTGCGGTTCGTTCTTTCAATAGTCCCGGCGGACTGGGGGTGGCCAGCGATGTGAAATCGCTGTTTTATGCCCAGCGCCTTGCACAATTCCTGGGTGACCTGCCCAGTGAAATGTGTCCCGAGATCGCTGTCCACATCGCATATTCCGAACCTACTGAATATGTTATTGAACAGGAGGCGGGCTGTAGTGGCGGCATCATTCCTTTTGCACGGAATAGCCTCGACCCACTTACTGAACGGGTCTATTATAGTTAAGCAATGCTTGTTTCCTCTGGCGGTAGTGGGGAGAGGACCTATGAAGTCGATTTGCACCTGGGCCCATGGACCCTTGATCCTTTGGTGCCATAAGGGGGCTTTGGGGCCGGAGGGGTCCGCATTTACCATGGCGCAGGCGAGGCAGTTGTCTACCCACTGAGCTACATCCTGGCGCATGTGCGGCCACCATCCAACTTCCTGGACCCGGGAGAGCGTGTGCTCTTTGCCCCGGTGTCCCTGTTCGTGGACAAACTGAATAAGATCACCTTTTACGTCTGAGGGTACAACCAAGTGGGGCTCGCCCTCTGAGTCCACTGCCCAGACTATAGAGTCTTTTTTCTGGATGGTGAATCTACCTGTGGCATCCTTGCCTGCTTGGGCTAGTTTCTGGATGCTGGGATCTGATTCCTGCAAGGTAGCTAAGTCTAAGAGATCAGGGGTTTGTTTCTGGGCAGCCGCTCTTCTTGTGACCACTGGTCTGACTATGTTAATGTAGTGCGGGGGGGAGGGTTTGTCGTATGCGGCAGCCGCTTTTGCTTCCTGGTCTGCCTGATCGTTCCAGTAAGCTGTGGCTGAGTTATCTTTCTGATGCCCTTTGACGTGGGTGATATGGGTTATTGCCACACGTCTTTGGATCAAGGCTGCTACATCCATCCAGCGTTGCTGGTAGGTGACAGCCTTTCCATTCTGGTTCACCCATGAGTTCTTCTGCCATACTGGGAGCCAGATAGTGGCAGCTCGAACCGCCCAGTCTGAGTCAGAATATATGGCAACAGGGGTATTGGGGTCTTCCCAGTCTAAGACCGCTAGAAGCGCGTCTATTTCAGCCGCTTGGCTGGAGTGAGGGCGCGTAATTCCCTTCAAGACATGGCGATCTCTAACTCTGACGGCTGCAAAGCCGGTGCGAGGAGAGCCATCAACGTAGAAGGAGGACCCGTCGCAGAACCAGCATTCGAAGCCAAGCGCTTTTGCTTCTGCTAGGGGGACCCCTTCCTTTGCTGGCCAGGGATCGCTGTCTATTGTGGGGAGGGGGCACTCATGTGCTTCCCCTGTTACTATGAGGCCATAAGGGGAGGACGGTTCACTAGAGGCTCGCTGGAACTCTACACCCTTATTGACTAGGGTTAGAATCCATTGGGCTATTCTGGCATTGGACACTTGGCCATCCTGTATTTTTCCGGACAGGATGTATTTTAGAGGGGTGTGGGTGGTATGGACCACCACTCGGGAGCCGCCTATTATGAATTCCCAGTGGGTCAGGCTCCACACTAGTGCTAGGCACATTTTCTCACAGGGGCTGAACCTGGTTTCCACCAGGCTGAGATTTTTGGAAGCGTATGCCACCACTCGGTGGGTGCCTGCATGCTCTTGGGTCAAAGTTGCGCCTAGGCTGCGCTCTGAGGTGGCAAACTGAATATGGAAAGGCTTTGCTGGATCTGGGTGTGCAAGCGCTGGGGCTTGCATCAAACTGGTCTTCAGAGCAGCGAAAGCTTCCTGTTGCTCTGCTTCCCACTTCCACGGGGCGTTCTTTTTGAGCAGGGCATAAAGGGGTCTGGCCTTATCGGAAAATGACTCAATAAAGTCACGTGAGAAATTAAAGGTCCCTAGCAAGGCTCTGAGGGAGGGAACATCAGTGGGCGCGGGGAGCTTTGAAATTACTTCCACCCGCTGCGCGTCTGGCGTTCTTCCGTCAGGTCCTAGTGCTAGTCCTAGATACTTGACGCTGGTTTTGACCAACTGAGCTTTCTCACGGCTTGCCTTGAAGCCTGTTTGTCCGATAAGTGTCAGAACTTCTCGGGTGATCTCAGCAGTTTTCTCTGCGGACTCTGAGTGGACTAAGACGTCATCCACGTAACTCAGCACGTGGGGGCGGGAGTTAGGCTGTAGCCTCTCCCACATCTGTACCACATGTGCGTGGCAGATGCTTGGGGATGAATGAAATCCCTGGGGCGTCTGTTTAAATGCGTATTGCTGGCCTCTGAAGGTAAAAGCGAACTTGTACCAACAGGATGGGTGGAGCTCAATGCTGTGGAAAGCATTGGCCAGTCAATCATGGAATAGAACTTTGATCCAGCCGCGATGGCGGCAAGGATCTCGTTATACTTGGCCACTATGGGTGCGACCGGGGGGGTAACGGCATTCAGGGCTCTGAAGTCGACAGTCATGCGCCACGTGACACCATCTGCTTTTAAAACCGGCCACAACGGGGCGTTGCAGATGGACTGCATCGGCAGGATGACGTCCCATTCCAGGAGACCCTGAATAGTTTTCCCTATGCCTACCTCTGCGTCAGCAGGGTACTTGTACTGGCGCTGGGGAGGGGGGTCCTTTCCTTCGATAAGTACACAAGCACCATGGACCAGTCCGAACTCTGCCTTGTCCCTGACCCACACTTCGGGGAACTCCTGTGTCCAGGTGTCCTCCATCAGTGGAGCCAAGGGGAGGGGGGCTTTTAGGGCTGCGCAGCGGTGAACCGCGTTTACAAGACTGGGTCCCCCTGGGATATGCCACAGGAGTCCATTTGCTAGGTCAATGGTAATTTGTGACTTTCTTAGAAAGGGCATCCCTAGGATCCCATCATCCTCTCCTGAATTCTCACATGCTTGGATGAGGGTCTTGATGGATCCTACTTTTATTGGGATGTCTGTCCATTCTTTCGCTCGGTGGCTCCCTCCTCCAAAGCCTGAAAGGCGAATTGTACTTGAGGTGGGTTGCCCGTGCTGTGCTAGGGCGGGGTGCAGCACGTTGAGTGCTGCCCCGGTATCAATTAAAAGGTTGGCGGAATTTTTTTTCCCTGGAGTCCCAATCTCCGCCTGAACAGTGGGTCTCCCCCATGGGTCAGGTTTAAGCCTGGCTACAATTCCTGCGGGGGAGCCCATGGACTCCGGGCACCCCTATTGTCCTGCTTGGGTCTGTGCTTCCTGGGAGGGATCGGGCTGCGGATCTGGGGGCTGAATCTTGCTCTCGGCATAGCTCCTGGCTTTGGCTGTGGGGGGCTCTTGTTCCAGTTCGGCTAATGCCCTGAGTAAGACTGCAGTGGGCTCATGATCAAGTTTGTTCATGTCAGCACCCTTTTCTACTAGCCTGAACCAGATTTTGTTCCTGAAGGAACCTTGGGATTCTGCTGGGGGCCTTGCGTAAACAGAGGACCTCCGCTGGGGTTGGGGTTCCTGCCTGCTGGTTTCTTCAGGGGGAGGAGGGGGAGCACTGGGAGTGACCTTGCGGTTGTGCTCTTTTCCTCCGGTTCCTCGGTTTCCCTTGCCTGGCTCTCTTTGCCATTGCCCTTTCTGTGCTCCAGACTGTGCTGAGTCTGGGCTATATCGGGAATGGGGGCCATTGTTGGCATAGGTAACTGCCTGGATTGGTTCAGGCTGATGCCTGCCCTTTTTGGGATACTGGATTTGTTTGATCCGGATCACTTTTGCAGCGGTTCTGAGCTTGGCTTCTATTTCATTCCAAGTCAGGCCCTCTGGAGACATTAGTCCCGCCATTATTTTAGTGTCTGGTTCGAGATTTTCAACCAAGGGGTTGAGAAATCGGTGCTGGTTAAACATAGGCACCCCACGGATGTCGTGGTCGACTATTTCTGCTAAACGGGCTAGCAGTTTCTTCCTAGACACGTATGTGTCAGGGTCTTCCCCTGGTTTTTGGTAGTCTGCCCAAAAAATGGCTGGGGCTAGTTCACCTATCCGGATGAACTCTAACATTTCTCGCATCCAGGGCAGTATTTCCATATGTCTCAAGTTCCGAGACGATATGAAAGCATGCATCCGAGCTTGCTCATGATGCGGGCTGCAATTTAAGGCCAGGGTGGTTAGGTCTTCCGCATCAGCGGTGGGGTATGAGGTAGAGGCAGTAGTCAACCATGTGACCACGGTTTCCCGATTGAGGGGTCCCACATGTGCAACTGCTGCCTTTAACTCTTCTCCAGACCAGGGTCTGGCTTCGGTGACCTGTTTAGTCACCGCCGCCTGCCTTCCCTGTTGTGTGATTACATTCTTAGTCACTACGGGTTTTAAAGGGGCAGGTTCCTGGGGTTCATTTCCCCATTCCGTGTTGGCCAGAGCGCTGTGCTCCTCTAACGGGGGTAAAATGGAATGGAGGGGGAAGGAGTCCCCCAGGTGCGGTCGCACTGTGCTTACAAGGGAGTGTTGGAGTTCCAATTTTTGTTTTAAAGCTTGGATCTCCTGTGCACAGGCTTCGTGGGAGGCAGCCTCGTGCCTTTTCTTGGACTGCTCTACCATGTAACTGGTGGCTTGGGCAGCCCGGGCTGATTTCTCTTGGGCATCTTGCAATTGCAACCTGAGATCTCTATTTTGGAGGGTTAGGCTGTCCCTTTCTTTAGTTGTCTCTATAAGAGAGACTGTAGCCGTCTGCTTTTCCGGCTTCAGGCTTTGGATTTCAGCGGCTTGTTGTTGGACTATGGCAGCAAGCTGTTCTGCCTCATCAAATGCTCCCTTACTCTCATTCAGCAGTTCCATACAGTCATGGAGGGCAGTGTACAGTCCCCATGCCATGAACTTGTCTTTCTTGGAGGAGGAGGGTTTCTCCTTCTCGCAGAAGGTTTGCAATGCTTCCTTTAAAGTTTTCAAGGGGTTTTCAGTTTTAAAACTTCCTTCCTCCCAAGGGCTATCACCCCGTTTTGCCATCCACCTCTCCAGACGTGGGAGACTCTGTTGCTTTTTGTACATGGTGCTTTCGGTTAGTTCCAATGTACTGGGGCGAGGAAACTTTTTGCCTCTTCCCTACTACTTTCCTGGCTTCCAATCCCCGGGCGGAAATGGCGTGAAAAATCTAATCCTCTCCTGGCTATTACCCTAAGGAGCTCTACTCCGGGCGGAGATGGTTCAGATAGTTCAATCCCTTCCTCCTAACCCTTGGTGGGGCTTAGATTCACGGGTTCGCGGACTCTCGAGTTACACAGGGATGTCCGATATACAGGTTCACTGACTAGCAGGTTCACAGGGGTGTCAGTTTCTCAATTTATTTGGATTTACTGATATGCGGGTCCACAGGGTTTATCAGTTGTTCCAGAAAAGGGACTCTGAGCGCTGCAGACACTTCTTCTCGTCCCATAGGGGCCAGAGACCTACTCTGGAGCCCTGTTAGGAAGTCGGTGCGCCTCGCTCCCGACTCCTGGTTCAAGCGTTAGGATCCGGTGCGCCTCACTCCCGGTCCTTCGTAAGCGTTAGGATCCAGTGCGCCTCGCTCCCGGTCCTTCCTAAGCGTTAGGATCCGGTGCGCCTCGCTCCCGGTCCTTCCTATAGATGCTAATACTCGTCTTGACCCTAATCCTCATCAGGATCGAGTGATATAGTTACGGCTGAGCTTGGCTCGGCCAGAAAGAAGAGTGCCAGTGCGTCTGGATTACTGAGTTATTGTTCCCCTTCTGGCGTGAAGGGCCGGTCACCCCACCGGATTGCTGAACGTTACTCCACTCTTTAAAGAGATATCAAAAGGCGTTCCTCACAACAATTCTGCTTCAAAAATGGGGGGGGGGGAGGGGAAAGCAGTATTTTCCTAGTCGGGGTTTTGGGTTAGCAAGGGGTATTATATAGGCCTGGGTGTAGAGGTGCAAGTGTCTACGGGTATCCTACTCTGCAACAACCCACCCAGACAGCCGTTTAAATGGGGAATCTCAAGAGAGAGATGCGGATCCCAGGGCTTCGCCTTTATCAGTCCCCTTGCTTTGCCGGGAAGTGGGCCCGGCTGGCGGCTGGACTTTAGGGCTGAAGGGAGGAGCGGGGGAAAAGCCCAACCCACAAAAACAAGAACAGTGCTCTCTAGAGCCACACACACACACACGTACACGGTTGTTTTACGTGGCAATTGATTTTTGGTGACAAATTAGTCAAAATTCAAAGAGTCTCAGAAAACTTTTTCCTACGTCTACACGCTAAATACACACGTGTCGACTCATGTGCATTCAGACAGGTAGGAGTGCCCGCATTCTTTCCACCAGTAATCTGTTACCCGAATTGCTCTTTAATTGGGGAAATTAGCTTAGCAATCGGTAACTATGTATTTATAGAGCGAGATTGCACTCAACTATACCAGAATCCGTTTAATGAGACTTTGAATAAAGACAAACAAAGGATTCCAAATTAAACAGTGTTTATGTCTTCAAGCATTCAAATGGTGCAACACAGACATACAAGAGGCTAAGAAATAACAGAGAGTAGTACAGAGACGTTTGCCAATGTGGCAGGAGAGCGTTGACCCAATATTTACCGTATCTAGAAGAGGTGTTGTCCAATTTCACGTAGACTAATAACAGATTGAAAAGGAAGACCGAGATGGGGGCAGGGGTTCCCGTAGACTTGGCCAGCAAGACGGGAGGGAGCGTGGCTAGGCTGCGCAAAACCAAACCAACAGAGTAACGGCAAAGGTGCCAGGAAAGACCTAAGGTGACATAGTGGGCTTGGAGTCCCACAGTTATACTGTTTTTCTGGGGGCGGGGAGAGGGGTTGCACCTCTCCTAGGTTCCCAGGTGGCAAAAGGTGACAAAAGGATTAATCTGTGGCTGCCGGGGCGGAGTAGTGAGAATTTAAAAATCTATTCTAATGCCAATGACTGTAGCACCCGTGATGAGCTGGAATCTCTCTGCTGATGAGATTTACATTCAGGAACAATGGGAGCGATCTGTGCAAACGTCCTGGGGCCGCTGTGGCTGCTGTGGTGGAATGACTTATCTGGACTGCTGCTGATGGCCCATTAAGCAGTGGATGTTGCAAGGGGAGGGGGTGCTTGACACTGATTTCCTGACCTTCTGCTTCTTCTGACATGGCTGCAGCTGGAATAGAGCCTATACAGGAACATGGCTTCCCTCTGGTTCACCAGAGGCTGCCCCTGTATCTGCTTCCTAGCTGCTAGCTGCACGGCGCTCGAGGAGCAGCCGAGTCCGTGAGTACGGAGCGCGCAGCGGCCGTCCCGTAGCGTTTGGGGCGGGCGCGCGGCCAGCGGAGCAGTCAAGTGTCAGCACAGCGGGTTGCCAGATCCCGCCCAGGAGGGGGTGGGCAGGCCCGTATGCTAACACATGTCTACCCTGAATAACTTCTGATGGAAACAGTTGTGACTGGGTCACTGTAAAGGCTCCTCATAGTGAGATCTTTTAATGTGCTACTAACCAGCATATACTTTATGGATTGTTTAAAAGTAAAGGTGGGGTGGGGGAGAGAGCTACACCTTGGGATGCCTGATAAAAGATGCCAATGTTTTTGTATAGCACTCTTGATTTTGGTGTAGAAACTATTATATGTTAGAGTAATGACCATCCTGTTGTTATTTTGTATATAAATATAAAGACTTGAGCTTTAGCAAAGAAGATCTGGGGTATTTAAAGCTTTATGAAAAGCTTGTCTTAAGATTTTAGACAAATAGCCCCTGTCTGAAAATTGGCTAATTAAGACAAATGTAATCTAAAACCATTCCATAAAAAAATATCCATGCTTAAAATGCAGGCATCTAATTTAAAAACAAACAAAAATCCTGTTATTTTGGCCACAGTTCATCCTGAATTACATGTAATGTCAAAATGTTATATGTTGCTTTGAAGCCTGAGTTGTGCTCCTTCAGATGGTTCAGTTCATTTGTCAATTATTTCAAGAGATAATGGGGTTGCATATGGCAGAGAATGAAAAAGTAAGGACACCAGAAAAGCGGGTTCATAATTTCATATCTCATTTCAGTCTATCCCAGCAAAATAAAGCAGACGTCCAGTGGTATTAAGGAGTAAGTTTATTCCAGCATATGTTTTTGAGAGTCAGACCTCACTTCTTCAGATGTGTATAAGACTGCAAAACTGGGAGATATCCGGGAGAAGGTGGATTTCAGAAGACAGAGCCCATCTTCCTGAGTATTTTAATATAGGGAATGCTTTTGTTACAGTGAGTTTGGGGTTAAACTGTTTTTGAGCTAGATTATCTGGCCTATTGAGGTTACCCTGCTCACAAAAAATGCAGACATTGACCAGACCAAGACCAGTTTAACCAGCTCTCAGTCCTTCACTAAAAGATACACAGCAACAATCCAATACCTATCCACAAACAGTCTTGGAAGCAAAGATACAAGGAATATAATGCACATTTGTATGCAAGATCTTTCCTTTAAAATATAATGTGGTTCACCTCCATCAACATTTAACAGTATATAGCTCAGAACTGAGGCCCAGATGGCAACCTCCTGCTTGTATTTGAATTAAGCCCCTCTAATGTCATTTGGCTGGGGCTTGAAGATAGGTAAACCACCATAATATTGTTAGGGAATAAACAGGAGAAGGGGGAGACTCTTTCAAACATGTTATGCTCATGTGAACTAGTAACATGGTGAGGGCTTAAATTACAGAAAATTGGATGAGCAGGTTACTTAGCCTTATGCCAAAGAGGATCTGAAAGGGGAGGGGGAACAATTTTTAAAAAATATATTGTTAAAATACACTCCCCCAGCTTCAAGCCAGATAAGCTTGTTACAACCACTGGATATTCTCTAGTACATATAAAGGATGATACTTTCAACAGGAGGCTTTTTTTTAAAGCTTATTCCTCACAATGACCTGCTGCTGCTTCTTATTCAAATACCACACAAGGAGAAGGCTAAATGGGCTTAAGCCTTAAATGTTTTGTCTGGCAGCAAGGGTTGAGGGAACACAAGCTTTTAATCCATGTGTAGGAGCTAATTTTCTAATCTTTAGATTTTAGGGCAGGGGTGGGGAACCTTTTTTCTCCCAAGGGCCATTTGCATATTTATAACATCGTTCAGGGGGCCATACCGGCATAGATCTCCCGTGGGGGGAGGGGAGAGGCTAGGGTTGCCAGGTCCTCTTCACCACCGGTGGGAGGTTTTTGGGGAGGAGCCTGAGGAGAGCAGGGTTTGGGGAGGAAGACTGCATAGCCATAAAGCCCAATGGCCAAAGCGGCCATTTTCTCCAGGGGAACTGATCTCTATTGGCTGGAGATCAGTTGTAATAGCAGGAGATCTCCAGCCACCACCTGGAGGTTGGCAACCCTAAGAGAGGCTATGCAGAGAAGGCTGGGAGGGTGCCTCTGCTCTCCCCGGTCCTCTCCCTCCTCCCAGGCGGGAGGATAGCCAGTGATGGGCCCGGGTAACCGAGGCACTGGGGGGGCGCAGCTTGCAGCCCGTGGTTGATCTGAAGGAAGGGAGGAACAGAGGAAAGGGAGGGAAGGAAGGAAGGAAGGAAGAAAGGGGAGAGAAAGAAAGAAAAAGAGAAAGAGAGAGAGGGAGGGAGGGAGAGAAAGGGAGAAAGAACAGGATGGAGGGAGACAGAGAGACAGAAAAAGAGGGAGAGAGGGAGAGAAAGAGAAGGAGAGACAGTGAAAGAAAAAGAGGAAGACAAGAGAGAAAAGCCTTCCTCCCACATATGTGCGTGGCCGGCCGGGCTGAAGGCTTCCAGCTTCTATCTCTTTCTCTCTCTCTCATTCACACACACACACACACACTGCCCGGCATGGCCGGGCTGAAGGCTTCCAGCTTCTCCCACACACACACACACACACACACACACACGCACACACATGGCCGGGCTTCCGGCTTCTCTCTCTCTCACACACACACACGCGGCCCAGCCAGGCTGAAGGCTTCCGGCGCTCTCTCTCTCTCACACACACATACACACACGTGCACTTCCAGCTTCTCACCCACCCACACACGGCCCAGAACGGCCGGGCCGACGGCTTCCCAGCTCCAGAAGCGGCAATGGCAGCTGCTTCCATGTGAGAGTCCGTGGGCCGCAGCAAGTGATGTTGTGGGCCTTAAATGGCCCATGGGCCAGAGGTTCCCCACCCTTGATTTAGGAGAAGGGAACACACCCTGAGATTTTCCACAGCTCCTATTGCTTAAGCCATCATTGAGTAAGGTGCAGCATAAACCATATTTATACAGAATTAAATCCCACTGAGTTTACTGGGACTTCCTCCTGTTCTATTTATAACATGCTACAAGTTGCCCTAACCTGGTCCTAGTTGTATAGATGACTTTCAGTTGGTGAGGTCTGATGAAGTGGAGAAGCTGCTTGGAAGTGTGCAGCCCACCACATCGAGGCCTGACCCTTGCTCTTCGTGGCTGGTAGCATGGAATGGGCTTGGGTTGGACAAGTAGGCCTGGAAAGTAGTAAATTAACCCCTGCAAGAGGGTGTAGTTTCAACTGCTTTGATAGAGGTGGTCATGAGACCCCTCCTGCGAAAGACAAGCCTGGACCCAAGTAACTTAAGTACCACCTGCTGGGCAACACCCCATTGTTTCAGCAAGGTGCTTGAGAAAGTAGTGGATACATAGCTTTACGTGATCTTAGAGAAGACTCACTTCAGTCCAGATCTGGGTTTGGGACTGAAACAGCCTTGGTCACCCTGACTGATATTTGCTCGAAGAGTGACAAGGGGAGAATGTGAGCCTGTTTATTCTCTTGGAGACTTTCAATACCATTGACTATATTAACCTCCTGGAGAGGGTGGCTAGATGGGAAATAGGGGGCACTGTTCTTCAGTAGCTCTGCTCTTACTTGACTGGTCAATTCCAGAAAGTAGTGCTAGGGAACCTGCCAGGATCTATTTTGCCCCCCATTCTGTTTTAACTATGTGAAACTGCTAAGATTTGTAGTGTGGTGACACCAACAAGGAGATGCCACCTAGCTCTATGTTTCCTTAACAGCTGAGTTTGGTTGGTCTGTGGAGGTCCTGAACAGGCGCCTGGAGAAGGTAATAGTATAGATGCAGGCCAATAAACTGAAGCTCAGTCCAGACATGGCTGAAGTCAATGACAGAAGTTCTTAAGGACAAGTCTCGAACAACTGAACATCTCTGGAGAATAATAATACACTCCCACATACCTTACTCTTGTAGTTCCACGATTCTCAACCATGCAAAGGGGTCCTCTCCCTTCCAGAAGTCTGCCTCTTTCCACTGGGAACTCTTCCAGAACACTTACATGATGCCATTTCTCCAAATCCCTCAAAACCTACCTTGTCTTTGAAGTCCTTGACCCACCCCTTCAGTACTGAAATTAAGGCTAAGCATAAGTAACTGGAAAGAATGTGTGCTCTTTTCTGGGTTATCCCTATCTTCCTTTGTTGCCTCCCTTACATCAAATATATTGTTAGCCAGAGGGGGAAAGGGTCCTTTTGTGTGTGTGTAAAGTGCTGTCAAGTTGCAGCCGACTTATGACAACCCCATAGGGTTTTCAAGGCAAGAGACATTCAGAGGTGGTTGGCCATTGCCTTCCTCTGAATAGTGACCCTGGACTTTCATTGTGGTCTCCCATCCAAGTACTAACCAGGCTGACCCTGCTTAACTTCTGATGTCTGACAAGATCATGCTTGCCTGGGCCATCCAGGTCAGGGCAAAGGGTCCTTGCCCCTTGTAAATGGTCCTACACATTGATAGTACCCATTGTTGGAGTTAAACATCCCTCTTTTCCAGCAGATAATGCTGGAGTCTGACATAATTTCAGAGGCTTAATACCTAACAAATAGGTACCAGTTCTCCATCTGTAAAATGAAAAACACAGTGGGATCAATAGATCTCAGCAGACTATTTATTACACAGTACTTTTAAAACAGCAAAGAATGTTCAGCACTCCTCATGTTCTCCAGCCACTAAGTTATTTTCACTTTTGACAGATGGGGCAAAGGAGAGAACAGGAACCAATGTTAACTGGGCTATCCCACAGCTGAAAGAGGGATGCCTGCCCCTTATTCTGGAAGTTAACTGCATGCAACAGTGAAGCTGAGCTCTATTTTTATCCAGAAAAATATGTGCCCTGAGGATCAAACATTAGGGAAGTAAAGTATTTAGCACGTCAGGAACAGTAGCTTTACACATCCCATTTCTCCAAAGACTATACTTGGGAGGTGAACTAATTGTCTCCGGCAGCTTTATTTTAGAAGAGACAGAGAGGAACAGGAGCGAATATTCAGTGATTTCTAAAGCTGTTCTGACTGGAGATCTAGTGCATGTTCAATTCTCACAACAGTAATTGGACCACATGGCCTGCAAAAGTCTTCAAAACCATTTCTTCCAGACTCTTGCCAAGATTACTACAAACAAGTTCATTGTAACTCCATCTTCAGTTTGTTGCACCTTCCTTTTCACATAGGTGCTCTGGAACCCAGCCTGTCTTGGTTATGCATGTTCCCCTTTGCAATTTCCTGAACTGCTAGTCAGATTAAAATATCCAGTTTGATTCTGGCTAACTAGACAGTAATAACAAAAAACAGGAAAAAAGCCATGGAGCTCATGTGAATAAAAACAATCTTTTAATAATGTACAACAGAAAATTGGACAACCTCATTCTTATATTAAAACAAAAGATTTTTTCCTATATTACACATATTTACATTTGCATACTGAGGAGGTAAAGTGTCTAAGTGGCTATTTTACAGTCTTTTTCTAATAAAACATACAAAACTTGAAACAAGTATAAATGTCAAAGAGCCAAGGAGGAAAAGAAAGGAAGAAGAAATAGACAAGTACCAAGATCAACCTGTTCTGAAGCCAGTGTACCACTTGCCAGAGACTGATAGCCCCAGCTGAGGACTCGGCCCTTCTATATCCGAAAAAAAAAGACGAAGGCTTGAATCTTTCAGGGCATTTCCTTACCCCCTCCTTCTCCCCAAGAGCCCCCCAAAGATCTTTAAAATGCCAATGCTGGAGGCTGTGGAACTAACACGACCAGCAATTCCTGCAACCCACTGAATTTCTTGCATCACTGGAAAAACTGCCAATTGAAAGGAAAGTGTGTGTGGGGGGGGCAATTTCACAGGGTTACTCCTCATCTCTGCAGCCCCCCACCCCAGCTGTATGGATTTTTGTTTTGTTGAGTCCCATGACAGCAGCCTTTTGGAAATGCTGGGGAAGGCAAGAAATAATCATGTCATGAGCATCCTTGTGTGATTCAAGCCTAAGAGCACACCCACCCTATAAACTCTCTTCCATTAGGGTTTTTGATGACACCAGACTCTTCCAAGATGTATCTTGTTTGCTCTACAGCTGAAACCTGTGAGCTGCATAAAGTTGGGCTACTCAAAAAACTGCAGAGTGCTACACAATTTTGCCTTTCTCCTGTGTTTCTGAATATATTGGGAATGAACTCAGGGCTGGTAGTACAAATCTAACTGGTTGTTTTTAGTACATTTATTACAGCAACTATAGATTTAATTTTTGAAATAACTTGCAGCCTTCTTTTTTGGATCCATGGAGGAATGGATAGGAACAATAGTCATGTGAGTATGACATGAGGATTTCCATGCCAGCATGTTTTTAGCAGGCAAATCAGAAAAATCAACCTAATGCAATTTGTAGTGTTGCAAACTGCATCCAGCCAACAACTCTCACATATCACTGGACTGATAAATGTTACAGTACTGAGATGACAGATCAGATGCAATTTGGAGATGTCAGATCAGATGCACTTGGAGATGTCCCAAATGAGCATCTAGTGGAGACTTACCTTGCCCTGAAGCAGCACATGGTGTGTGTTAGTCTGTTTAAAACATTTAGCCTCACTCCTCCATGATGTAACTGTGTACTGGCATTGAGCAAAATTACTCCTAAGTTTTTGCTGCAACCTTGCAACACTCTTTGGACAAAGAATAATGAAAAATGCTACAGAGAAAAATTACTGTCCCAGTGACCCAGATTTTGAGGTGCAACACAATGCCACAGTCATCTCTTCATGTTTTAGTAGGGTTGCCAGGTGCCCGCTGGTGGCAGGCAAACCCCCGGTAATTTGCCCCTCTGCCCGCCAACCAGCTGAGGGTTAGCGGGCAATCATGCATGTGTGCACCAACGTGGCATTTCCGGTTTACAACCGGAAGTGCCGCGTTGGCGGGTGAACCTCCCGTTGACGGTGGTGGTGGTGGGGAACTGGCAACCCTACTTGCTGTGCATGCGCTTTGAGCGAGTGCACAGCGGGGCTTTGAAGGCTCCAGGCTCCCTTTGCACTCTAAAAGCCCAATCGGAGTGCAAAGGAGGGCTGGGCTGGAGCATTCCTCCCTGCCTCGCTGTGCGAGTGCTTCAAACGAGCACACAGCGAAGCTTTGAAGGCTCCAGGCTCCCTTTGCCCGAATGCAAAGGAGGGCTGGAGCGTTCTTCCCAGCCCTGCTCTGCATGCGCTCTGAGTGTGCGCACAACAGGGCTAGGAAACCGGAAGTGGTGTCGGGAGCATGCAGGACTCCCTCCACCCAGCCCCGCCCAGTGGAACCTCCCGTTAAAGGTAAGTGGGGACCTGGCAACCCTATGTTTTAGGCTACATGTGGCTAGAAGAGGAACATGTTAGCATAAGCCTTTATGTAAATTTCACCCCAAGTCAAACTGCTCTTACATGGAAGCATGTCTTGCTAATCTTCATGGAGTTTATTTCTCAGTGCTCAGGATTGCAATGCCAAAAAGGCAGAGGAAAACATGTTCTAAAAAAAAAAAGAGGATTTATCACTCCAAAGAACCGAAACGTGCTTATTAGCAGGCTGGATTTTTCTGCAGCAAGTTAATTGTATAGGTACACCACTCTTCACACTGCAAAGGCCAAGAAACCTTCTAAAGAGAATGGCTCCAAAAGTGATTTTTACTAAGTGGGATCTAGTGAGGGCATTATCCCTTTCACCTGGGTAACTCTCTTCCCCAACTACCCAACTGAAACATTTAAATCCATATGCATTGGTTTCAACTTCCTGTACTCCCCCACCAAGTAGACCATGTCATCTTGGTAAAATTTCAAGGTGCCTTTCATCTTTGATCTGAGATGCACGAATGATTCAGTCAGCTATGTCCCATTGCTGGAGATATGCAGTAGCCTCTAGCTCAGAAACAATCAGAACAAAGTGACAGAGGAAGGCAAGTTTTACAATCAAAAGCACAAACTCTTCATACTCCTCCACAAATAAGAGTGCCTGAGATCTTTTAAAACACAGACTGGAGGAAGCCACAGTTCCTTTCAAACCAAAAGGAACATGTAAAGTTGGCTGCATAATGCAACAACTCTTCAGCTTTACACACTGACACAGTTGAAAACAAGAGAAAGGGCTGAAGGAGAATGCACACACACACACACAAACACAAATGCAGAATGTTTTATATTCTTTAAAAAAGTCCTGCCTCTTTTGTCTTACAAGTTAGGACTCATGGTTTGAGCAGAAACAGTTCCAGTGTAGAACCGAGCTGTGTGTATTTTTTAAAGTTTTTTTTGCAGTGATTTCTTTATAAACAGAATGAGAGGTAATCATCAATTGTATTTCTCTTATAAAGAATAGTAAAAAAAGTTAAAACCCCAGCCCTCCCAATAAAACAATAGTTAAAAAAATAATCAAACCACTCCAGTTAAAAGTTATGGCTTCAAGAGTTATCTACCACAAACACCTGACCTAACCCATACACAATGGAGTTATCGATGCATTATTTGCATCATAATACAGTCTCAGGCTGTTCCCTAAGCAAATGTGACAGCCAAATCAATCTTACCACCACCTGACTATTCAACTGAAACAAAATACATGCAGTTAATCTATTACCATACCACCCCTCCCTCCCCTGCGACACATAACTGCTTCCAGAATATGGGAAACTATATATATATATTTACACACACACACACACGTATTTAAAAAACAAATTCATTTGCAGTCATAATTCCTTAAGAGAGAAATCTTGCCTGGAAGCCTCTTGAGTTGTTTTCCCAATGGATGCTTCATTCTTACATCCAGAAATGTAAAATGCTAGAGTCATTCTGCCAAAGGCACCTTGAGATGTGGAAAGGCGATGATCCTATAAGGACGACAGCCTTCCCCAGCCTTGCTTTTGACTCACTTGCTCTTATCAGCACAAGCTCCGATTACAGTGGACATCTATTCCTTTGGCAAAGGGCTCTGCTTACCTGGCAATCTTGTGTTGCTACTCAGAACTGCCATTATGGGGGATCCTGAAGCCAAGCAAAAGAAAAGCTGTCTCCTGCTTTAAAAACAACAATGAGGGAATGGGCGACAGTTTAATGGCCCTGGTAGGTCTACCAAGTGTCAGGGCATACTTCCACCTCTCCTGAGAGGAAAGTGATCATCATCACAAAGAGGGCACTAGCACCTGCACTTCATAAGAAGACACTATTATTTGCACATGCACAGGAGCACAAGGGAACACAATACATATTTAAGGGGCGCAGGAACACGTACCTTTGCATGTGCACACGCTGTTGAACACTAACAGCTGCGCTGTTTTAGGATGTGTTTTCGGTCAAGAGCTTCATGTGGCTAGGCAGTGGGTGTATGCAAGGCTTGTAATGTATGCAGATGTCAGTCCTCAAGACCACCCCTCCCTCTAAGTACACGAGTTAGTCTCTTCTTCTCTCAAGCCATCAGTATGTCAATAGAATTTACAGCAATTTCCATCGCAGAAATCAAGGTTACAGTTGTGGCCAACATTGTCTGTACAAGTCCCTCTTTATATTCTTAGGAGGGCATTGGGGGAAAAAAGATGTGTTTTGCTCCTCAGCCACGAAGAGAGCTAGGTCTACGAAGCCCTGCCTCCTCACCTAATCACCCGCAGGCCAAAGTTGTCCACATGTTATGTTGATAGCAGCAGGCAATGTAGAAATATGAGGTAGCCTTCACCACCACATTTCAATTCTTGCATGGCAGCTTTTGTGCAGTTTCCTCGGGATGGGGTTCGCGAATTAAATTTTCACATCTTCCTGGATACTGAGCTGAGAGAGAGTTTTCTTGATGCGCAAGGCTGTTAACCGTGCTGCCCCGTTAGCATACCAGCACTCTCGCATCATTTTCCCCATTACTCGCAAGGCCTGAGAACACAGAAAGAGAGATGCCATCAGGAACTTTGTCCCACCATATCAAATCCTATGCCTCTTTTAGCCTACATTCATTCAACAACTTATATTCTGGCAGTACTTTCTTCTTATCAAGACACAGCGTACTAGGGTCTATCCCTACCCAAGCATGACCTTGCTAATTCACTTCCCTTATGAAAAAGGACATTTCTCAGTCTTCGAGGGGTGGCGGTTTGGGTCTGCATTCTTTGGCAGCTGTGCTGACATAACACCACATTGGCTTTTGTTGTTTGTCAATATCTATTGGAACATTTGATTGGTACTCATGGGTTAGAGTGAGAAAAGGCTTACTGGACCCACTGAACTTTTTGATAAGCCTAATTTTGGCCACAATTCTAAATGTTACCCAGTACTGCAGCTGCACCACATTCAGTTTAGCAAATTACTTTTCAAGGCTTTTGCTATCTGTACTGTTTTATTGCTCTGCCGAGAATGATTAACAATATGGCAGAACTGTCAAGCAGGTGCTCCACCACATGCCCAGATCCCAGTTCATTGTGCACTTGAAACAGCCTATTAAAATGGGACTCTGGCACTAGGTGGAAATGTTCACCTAATTGTTTGATTATGCCTACGCTTCCATCTAGGCATCTGCAAATAAAATACTGAATATATATACATATCCCAGACTTAGCACACGTTGTTCCTCAAAGGAAGCAAACAGTATAATCATCCAAATGGTAATGAAATCCATAGGGTTTCCCTTTTTAACATTTCAAAGCTTTGTCTTCTGCAGTGGATAGTGTTTGGTTTTCCTCACTGCAGACCCTTCCGCTTTTATTCAAATGAGGGGAAAGTAGGACATTTGAAAACTGCTGCCTAACCCACCTCACTAGGCTACTGGAAAGAAAGACTCTATACCCTGAAGATGAGCGATAGCAATGTTTACTATGCAGATAGTGTCCAGAGCATGCACAGGCCTTGGTTCCTTAGATACCACCCAGTCTCAGGGTGATATCACAGACTTCTACACTAAAGGCAGTGAAAACGGATGCCATTCACACCAAGGAGGAACCTGTACCTGGGTGGTTTCTACTACTGCTGCTGAACAATTGTTTAATGTCAACAAGGTCCTAGGCCTTCTTCCATGCCCTAGGCTCATGACACATGCTATATCAAAAGCAATGTTTGCCAGAATTGCCCATTATATTGATGGTATCCTCTCTTTTAGCCTTCAAGATGACAGATGAGTTTTACCTCATAACTTTGCCACCAGTTAGGAATGTTTGGTCGCAGCTTCTGATCACACACAACCTTTCGCATTTCTTCAATAGAGGGGTCAGAGGGCACAAGATCATAATAAGGGAGCTGATATTCTTCATGAATACCTGAAAAAAGGGGATGCGAGAGGAGGAGATATTATTCCAGTCATTTCCATTTTTCACAAATGCAGTAGACATTGTTTATTCAATATCCTATGCAGAATAGGAAGAATCCCATGCAAAAGGGCTCTAGAAATCTGCATCATGTAAAATGGCATTTACCAGGACAGCTCATAGCCACTGCCGTCAGATAGGGGGTTTTCAATGGATGGACACCATGTTTCCTTCTACCTTTATATTCAGCGCAGATCCCAACCCTTGTCCATGTCCTCTGCCATCACCCATCTACTACTTCAACCCAATACATTAGTAATTACATTTTCTAAGTCAATCACAAAGAAAGTGAAGGGGAAGGGAGTGTAAAACTGATTCTTCATTGTAACAGCAACAACAACATGAGCTTTAGAACTCTAGAAGAAATTATGCAACCAAATGTGGTATTTCTGGTTACAGATTTTGTGAGTTTTGATTTAAAAGCTTTATACTTATGGGTGAACTGCCAAAAATAGAAGGATGTGGCAACAATCAAAATGTCAGCAGAATTCAATTGATACTGTCATATTAATGAATCAGTGTGTCCAAGAAACCCAAACAACTATTTATACTCAATCCAGAACAGAGACTCCAGCACCCTCCCCCCAAACAAAACATATTAGTGGGACTCTGATTAGAATGCTGAGTCACTGGGAACAAAGGGATCTGCTGAATCAGCAGGACCACTTTCTTGCAGCATAGTTCTCCACCGCCTTCATCATATTTAGTGCACTGTAGCCCCAAGTAGCTTCATTTTTTTAAAAGAACACTGAAGTTTCTATGCACTTGGATGACACTGCTTTGATCCAACATTTGAAGCTTAAAGAAATCATCTCTAGATGGAAGGAAGAAAAAGTAACTTCTTACCTCCTGAGTTGCATCTGCGAGCAATTTCCCAGTAGACCAAGCCCAGGGCATAAATATCGGCACATTTAAATGAATCAAAATGTTTCATGTTAATTGTTTCATCAAGAACCTCAGGGGCCATGTACCTGAAGCAAATGAGACCAAACACATTAACTGCTACAGGATGTACTGAGGACATAATTTATATGGCAACCATTTCCATATGACACATTATAGTTAAGATCTATTACTGTTAAAGCACCCGAGTATAGTATAGAAGCCCATTTGCCACAAATATTGACCAAGGATCAGCATGTTTCATAACAAGATTCCTAGGAAGGAGACCCATCCAGTTAAAATAAACCTTGGAGGGATATTCAATATGTTTTCTATAATAAGCCATCTTTTTGTTTTGTTTTTTAAACAAAACAAAATACTAAAGGTGATATGAAAATGACTGGATGGTAAGTACTGTATTTTCTGGCGTATAAGACTACTTTTTAACCCAGGAAAATCTTCGCAAAAGTCGGGGGTCGTCTTATACGCCGGGTGTCGTCTTATACGCCGGATGCTGAATTCCGAGCCAGACTGGAGAATCTGCCTGGGGAGCCGCCTCCGCTCTGTCCATGTCCGCCGGAGGAGGGAGGGGAGGCGAGCCCGGCGAGGGTGCTCACTGCCCGGCTCGGAGTCGGAGCCAGGCACGCCGGGGTGCACGGAGGGAAGTGCTCGGCTGCGCTCCAGCGGCAGCGCAAGGCAGGCAGGTGGCTGGCTGGCCGGCTGGCCGGGGTGGCCACTCTCTTCTCCCGGCACAGGGTGTTTTGGCTGCCGCCTAGCACACCCAACATGCCCCCTTTCCTCCCCGGCCTCCGCTTCAGCTTCTGTTTTTATGGGCTTCCCTCCCCTCCAAACCCTCCTTTAGCCCCGCCCTCCGTGGGCCATCGGCTCAGTCTTCCCCTTGCCTTTAGCCTCGCCCTTCTCGAGGGCCCTTACTCTCGCCCCCGTCCCCCTTCTTCCCCGCTACCTTCTCCCCTCGCCGACTCCTCCCAAGAGCCACGTCCCGCCACTTCGGGCTCCCACCCTCCCGCCGGAGCCCGGGGCTGAGCCTTGGCTACAGCCGGCGTCTCTGGCTGCGGGGCTCCCGCTGCCCGGGGAGGCTCCCTCCCCGCCTCGCCTCCAGGATTTGCTCTGGCTGGGCCGGGTCGGCACACACTCTTCCATGCCGGGAGGTTGGCCCCCGGCCTCCTCCTGTTCCTCCCGCCAGCCCTGCCTCCTGGCGCGCTGCCAGCTCGTCCGGCCGCCCCCTCTTTCTCCCGCCCCGGTAAGTGGTGTTGTTTCCCCGGGGGTTGAGCCGCCCCAGGAGGACCGGGGTGGCCGCGGGGTTGGGGCGCAGTCCCGAGGGCCGGCCCCAGGCCGCTGACTCGGGACAATCCCAAACTCTATATTTTAACTGTAAAAATGGGGGGGTCGTCTTATACGCCCAGTCGTCTTGTACGCCGGAAAATACGGTATGTAGAAACAGCCATAACTCCAGTTTTGTCCTGAATACTAAAGACACCCAACAGATAAGAAGAAGAAGGAGGAAAAAAGAAAAGGATAGCATCAATTAAACATTTGCAGCAACTTCTGATCATGGCTCTCTTAGTTCATCTCACAAGGCTAAAAATATTAAGCCCTACTCCATTTGGCAGGTTCCACTAGTAGGGATGTGCGTTCAGTATATCCGAGCTTAAAAACTACCTGAAAAATACCTTAACAGTATTTTTGGGTATTTGTTTAGCCGAATACACATTATCTAATCTTCAATGCTAGCCGGTTATCTCAATCCTGAAAAAAATTGAGTTTATTCAGGAATGCTGAACAGCAACAGTTAAAGGTCTGCAAAATTGCTCTATGCTCTTTTTCCAACTTTGGACTGGTTCCCAGGGCAACAGGGGGAGCTGTACTGCTTGACTGATCACAGCAGTTATTTTACAGGGTTGTTTGGCTTCAAATGTGGAGTCCTTGTCCGTCCCCCCCCATTAACAGATTTCCCAGGGAACAGAAGGAAAAGGGGAAGGAGGCAGTGGCAAATAGGACTGCATGCTATGGGGAGCAGTGTTGTTACAGAAGTTGTTTCATGCCTACTTTTCTTTCAAGTTTTATTTTATTTATTTATTTTATTAGATTTTTATCCTGCCCTTTCCCGACCAAAGTAAGCTCAGGGCTGCTAACATGCAAGCAATATTCCAGTTAATAACAATATCAGAATAATAAATAGTTACAAATTAAAACTTATAATATCCCAGAATTAAACAGCTTAATACCAAAAATCCAGATGGCGCTTACATACCAGTACTGACAACTAAGCAGAAGTGAAAAGGTGAGGCAAGCTACAATAGGATGAAATAGGAGGCCAGCTATAATGGAACTATTGCTGCCCTCAATCACAGGCCTGGCTGAACATCTCCCTCTTTCAGGCCCTGCGGAACTCAGCTAAATTTTGCAGGGCCCAGGTCTCATTAGACAGAGAGTTCCACCAGGCTGAAAAAGCTCTGGCCCTGGTCGAGGTCAGCTGAATACTTCTCGGGCTGGGGACCACTAATAAGTTGTTACTGGATGAGCGCAATGCTCTTTGAGGGGTGTATTGGGAAAGGCAGTCCCATAGGTACAATGGTCCTAGACTGTTTAGGGTGTTAAAGGTTAGTACCAAGACCTTAAATCTGAGCTGGTACTCAACCTGTATCCAGTGCAGCTGGCGGAGCACCAGTTGAATATGCACTCTCCATGGGGTCTCCGTGAGGACCCTCACCGCTGCATTCTAGCTCTCCTAGTGCATTGAGTACATGCAGGCTAAGAGGGTCATAGCGAAAGGCTTTGCCCTTGTGGGTAAGGGGATATAGAAACTTCAGAACATGTCTTGATCTGCTGTTCATTCTACCAAGAGGTCCGCACAAGGGTTCTTTTCCCTTTGCTTAACACTTGCCCTGACCAACGAGATGAGTTTCTGGCTAAGAAGCTCCTATGTGATGAAAAATCACAGTTTAAACTCTTGACTGCTAAATTCTGTGCTGCAGCTATTAAAATACGTCGTACCCTGACAGGATAAGAGTAACAGAAATACTTTATTACTCAAAATATTAAGGGGGTCACACCAAGTTATACGATGTTTATACAAATTTTATTTATACACGTAATAGGTAATTTTTAGGCTCAGATTATTTGTAGTAGCAGTAGCAGCTGTTGTTGTGGTTTTCTTATTATCTGTTGTGGCTGTTGTTATTTGTTTGTTTGGTTGTTAGTTTTCGCCGGTCAGTGACCGTATTAATAAATTATTATTATAGGCCAAGAGGGTCACATTGGCATGAGCAGAGGAAGTGGGAAGCAAAAGCAGCTCTGCTGCTATTCATCCCCCACCTTCCTGCTAGGCAGTGTCCCCCCCTGTGGCAAATGTTGAGATCACCTTGAAGATGGAGCTCACTGGGCGGGCGCTTGGTCCTCTGGGAGTGAAAGGTGCATGGGACAGGATACAGTGGGTGCAATTATGAGGGAGTACCTTATTGAGCCCTATGAGTGGCAGACCACCAATCCACTGAGCTATTGGGCCATGAAAGAGAAAGTCTAGCTGGACCTCTCTGCTGTGGCCCAGAGGCTCCTCTCACACCCTCCGACAAGCAGGCAGAGTGTGTTTTCTCTCCCATATGCAGGTAACATTCTTGGCCGACATTGTTCACACCTACTCTCGTGGACAGTTGAGCAGTTGGTCTTCCTGAAGGTCAAATCGTCACTGTTCAACTACCCAGTTCTGGACTCTGAGGGTCAGTGAAATGAGCACATGCTTGTGCCTGCATCCTCTCTAAGTCTGTTGGGAAGTAGGGGGCGAAAAACTCTTCCCAAAATTAAAATGTCACTAGAAAGAAGCAGCAGTGTAGTTCCCCAATTTGATTGGCAGAATTCCCAACATCCCTAATGCCATTCCAAATCCACCTGCATCAAAACGCTTCAACTGAACCCCAGTAGTTCTGCAGCACAGGGGGATCAGCCCCACAAAACCAAAATTGCATGCTGAAAATAATACAGCTGCACCAAAACTGCTCTTCATCTTGTTGAAGATGAAAGGGATAAAGTAGGATAGAGAACTTTATGTCTAACATAAACCAGCAGAACCCACAGGAGCACCATAAATAATGAAACTAATCTGCATGTGGCTAACATTCCTCTTTGCAGAAGTGGGAGGTGGGAAAAGAAGAGCCAGTGTTGAAGGGCAGCTACAGTACCTAAGGCTCCTCCTCTGAGGCAGTGATGGTGTACACACTGCTGAGAGAGGAGGATCAGGATTCACACCCCTCCCTCTCACTTACTGAAGTCTTCCTCGGGGAAGTGATGGTATGTGGATTGCCCTTGGTTTGGGGGGGGGGGGGGGAAACAGCCTGATGGGATTCTCTGGTTGGACACTGTTTCTGTTGTGGTTGCAAAAGTAGCTCCCATGCTTAAGACTGTTCTGCTGGGCTTCTGCGGATTGCCCTTGGTTCTACAAACCCCTCACTCACACACAAAACCTGATGGGGTTCTGTGGTTTGACATTGGTTTTACTTGTGGCCCACTGTGCTTAAGACTGTTCTGCTGGGCTTCTGTGGTTTGCCCTTGGTGCTGCTGGGCTTGCAAAAGTGGCCCCATGTGTTTAAGATTCTTCTGCTGGGCTTCTTCTTTTGTGGATTGCCCTTGGTTCTTAAAAAAACACCCTGCTAGGATTCTCTGGTTTGATACTGGTTCTGTTGGGCTTGCACTGCCACACTGGCTCTGGGTTCTGCTGGGTTTCTCTGTTACATATTGGTTCTGTTGGCCTTGCAAAAGTGCCCCCCCCCCACTTGATTTTGTTCTGCTGGGATTCTCTGACGACATTGGTTCTGTAGGGCTTGCCACATTGACTTGTGGTTTTGTTGGTATTGCTGAGTTCTGTTAGGCTTGTGTTGGCTCTTCACATGGGATGCATTGACCAGTGGTAGTGACAGGCATGCCCCTTTGCTTTTGCCCTGGATAAAAAGGTGTTTTTTTGGGGAAAAGGGAGGATGGATGGGGGCAATCTTCTTAAAATGTGAGGGTTCTGCTGTGGACAAGCACCAGCAGCATTGAAGCAAATCTGGTTCCTCTAATTTAAAAAACAGCTCCCCAGACAACTTTCTCATTGGCTAGAATGGAACCAAATACATTTGGATTCCTGAATAAAACCTGAATCTGAATACCATAGTTGTATTGGAATTTGGGGGTCTTGGAAATACCAATATTTTTTTGATCCAATATACCCGAATCCGAAAAATACCATTCTTTTTATGCACACCCCTATCCACCAGTTCCTTACCGCTTTGTTCCAACCCTCTGATTGGGTGCGATGTCAATTGTGTCAGTAACAGAGTCATGACGGACAGCCAAACCCAGGTCTGCAATAGCACAAGTTCCATTCTTCTTCACTAGGATATTCTTGGATTTCAAGTCCCGGTGCGCAATCCCAGGTTTCCCTAGCAATACAAAATGCCACAGTAGTCCTTCTGTACATCAATCAATAAAGATATGTTGAGTATAAAGGGGGGGGAAAGGAGGAGGCAGCACCAAAACTGCCATGAAGTTCAGTCAGTTTTAACCTGCAATGTGTGCAGTATAGTTGGCTGATAACCCTGAAGGAAACACATAGAAACCACTTATCAGACTCATTGCATCTACTTTAGCAAGACTGCCAGTTGAAGGAGCTTGCTACTGCCAGCAGATTCTAGTTAAGATAGTATGCATTGTGGATGCCTATCTGTAGCTAACATAATCCTAAATTCTCTCCATCATCCAGTTTTGGCCTAAATTCTATTTGTCTCACTGCCAACCTCCTTGCACTTTCTTTTTTGCTTTCATCTTTGGAAGAAATTATTTTATCTTCTTCAGTTGAAGACTGTCTTTCATCACAGGAGTCTCTCATTTTCTAACTCACCACTACATAATTTGCATTTGGAACCATCTGCTTCTTACCTTGAGTCCCCATAATTTCCATGTGCAGATGTGCCAGTCCACTGGCAGCAGACAAAGCCAATTTAATCATCCCCTCAATAGTTACAGCATATCGATTAAGGTAATCAAACAGAGATCCATGTTCATGGTAATCAGAGACCAACCACAGCTGAGTCCAAGTGCCATTATCTGTCGGCAAGACAAATGGGGGAAAGGTGCATGTGTTTAAAAGCTGTACAAGTACATTTACTCCAGAATTTATTTCAAAACAGTAGAGGGTGTAAGCAACAAAATCAGTATACATGAACAAAATCTATTAACAGCTCCTAATTCTCTAATGCCATTTACTATAGGCAGTGTGACTACTCCAGGTACAATCTGTTTACTACTCCCTGAAGTTTATGGAGGAGAAACTTTATGGAGCTCTGGCACTGGTAACTGAATACTCGTAGAAACAGACAATTACCACATCATATCTGCTGACAATACATTTCACAGCTATGAACCAAACTTTTTTTGCATAGGAATTTGGGGGATACAGTGTGGCAAAGACAGGCAAGAGGTGATCCCAGCATACTTCTCCCTGAAAAGAAAGAATGCTACAAACGGAACTTTAAAAACGGCTAATAGTCTGCCAAGCCATTTCAATACTGGCCAGTTTGGGGATCTTCATTTTTAGTTCCTTCTCACAGCTCCTCCATGGTTCTAGGATCCTTTGTAGTTTGTTCCCAATCCCATATTTTTCACAGCCCTTCCTTCCTTCTCCTATGCCTCCCCAGATCATTGTTTCCTCAAATCCCTACTTGTCTTTCATTGCCAGAGCTAATGTGAGGTTTAAAGTCATATCCAAACACTGTCTGGGGACATTTTATTTCATTTCTGGGAGGCAGAAAAGGGCAACTCATTCAAGATGTCCCACCAACACAGCCAACAGGCAAGAGAGGCATCATCATGTGTTATCTTGATTATCACTATCTTTTTAACACAATTAAAAATAATAATAATAAAAATAAAATTATTTTAGTCATGTCACCCATCATAGACATGTTAAGCTTTGAAGAAACCTGCAACCCTTGCTTGCTTTCTAGAACACGAAGGCAGCACAATACCTTTATTGTCTGCAGCAATAAAACCTAGAATATTCTCATGGCGTAACATGACGGTCTGGTAGATCTCAGCTTCCCTGAACCAGGATCGCTCTTCCCGCGAAGAGAAGATTTTCACAGCTACATCACCACCACGCCACCTACCACGCCATACTTCCCCAAAACGACCTTTGCCAATGATTTCCTGTAGGACAATTGTTCGAGCCACAGTGCGCTGGACAAAGAGTGGCAAACCTGAAAGCAAAAGAAAACAGGTTAAAAATGTAGTAAAACAGATCAATTTAAACAGAATCACTGAGAACTGCCTGTCCTTGACTTCAACTTGCTCAAGAATCTAAATTTAAAGTTTTCCTCTGTTTAAGGACCAATATTGCAAAGTGCTGGTAAGGGACCCACGTCTCCAAAAACAGGAGTTCAGAGCCACTAATAACTTGGTTGCAGGAGCAAACAACAATTATGATCAGTTGCCAATGCTTAGACCTACATCATTTGTGCAGAAAAATACAGTAGGAGGAGAAAATGCTGAAGAGGATCTTATAGGAAACGAAGCTGGGTTAGCACAACATTCAATATACAGAGTCAAACCATTGTATTGTTTTAGCTCCCTGCAGCTGTAGCTGACTATGTGCACTACTGCCCCATAGAAGGGAGGTATGACCCAGGAAACTACAGGCCAGTTGGTTTGACCTCTGTCCCAGGGAAGATACTGGACCAGATATTAAAGAGATCTATCTGCAAGCATCTGAAGGACAACTTGTTGATCTGGGGAAATCAGCATGGATTTGTCCCCAACAGGTCCTGTCAGACCAACTTTGTTTCCTTCTTTGATCAAGTGATCGAGGGAATGCGGTCGGATGTAGTTTACCTGGATTTCAGTAAAGCTTTTGACAGGGTTCCTCATGATATTCTGATGGGTAAACTAGAGGACTGTGGACTAAACCCTAGGATAGTTAGGTGGATAGGGAACTGGTTGGAGAACCGCACTCAAAGAATAGTTGTCAATGACATTTCATCTGAATGGAGAGAGGTGTCCAGTGGGGTGCCACAGGGTTTGGTTCTGGGCTGGTACTTTTCAGTATTTTTATAAATGATCTGGATGAGGGTGTGGAGGGATTACTCATTAAATTTGCAGAAGACACCAAATTGGGACGAGCAGCGAACACACCAGAATATAAGAGTTAGAATGTTCAAGTACTTGAAGGGCTGTCATATAGAGGAGGGTGCCGAGTTGTTTTCTGTTGCTTAAGAAGGTCGGACCAGAACTAACGGGTTGAAATTAAATCAAAAGAGTTTCCGTCTAGACATTAGGAAGAATTTTCTAACAGTTAGAGCGGTTCCTCAGTGGAACAGGCTTCCTTGGGAGGTGGTAAGCTCTCCTTCCCTGGAGGTTTTTAAGAAGAGGTTAGATGGCCATCTGTCAGCAATGGTGATTCTGTGACCTTAGGCAGATGATGAGACGGAGGGCATCTTGGCCATCTTCTGGTCACTAGGGGTGTGGTGGGGGGAGGTAGTTGTGAATTTCCTGCATTGTGCAGGGGGTTGGACTTGATGGCCCTGGTGGTCCCTTCCAACTCTATGATTCTATGTGAACACGATGCAATTCAACAAGGATAAATGATGGAGGCTTGGAATTACGTAATTTGAAATTATATTATCAGGCCGCTGCGTTGGTTTGGATTACTGATTGGATCAGAGATCTGGAACTAAATACCATGAGAATGGAGAAAGATCGGAACTATGGGCTAAAATACTATCTTTGGAAAGCTACATAGCAAGATACATTGAAATACTGTCATGTCATTAGAGATGGATTAATGAAGACTAGGTTGAGAAATAAAAAAGGCTGAGTCCAACTCCGGTTCTTCTAATGTCACCAACAGAGGCATATTATAATACAGCTGAGAGGAAGACAATGGATTGTATAAGATATCAAGATATGATAACTGACCATGGCAATATTAAATCTTGGGAAGAAATTGTGTGTGTGTGTGTTAAGTGTCGTCAAGTCGTTTCCAACTCATGGCGACCCTATGAATGAAAGTCCTTCAAAATGTCCTATCTTTGACAGCCTTGCTCAGATCTTGCAAATTGAGGGCTGTGGCTTCCTTTATTGAGTCAGTCCATCTCTTGTTGGGTCTTCCTCAATTGGGAAGAAATTGGAAAGGCTAAAAAGAGAGTAAGTTGGCTAATGTATTGAGAGTAGATTGTTTTCAATAAGGGAAAATAAGAGAAAGGGCAGAATTCGAGAGTTTCATAAGCATTGAAAAGGATAATCTCTTGGGCAAGATATATAAACTTTTACTTAAGTATGAAGCTGAAACGGAGCAAGTAAAAGGATGTATGGCAAAATGGATGCAGAACACTAGAAAAGAAATTACGATGCAACGATGGGAACACTTATGGTTAAAATCAATAAAATTTACTGTCAGTTACAATTTGAGAGAGAACTGGTACAAACAATTTTTCAGATGGTACTTAACTCCTATGGACATTGAAAAGATGAATACAAATGCTGACAGCCGATGTTGGAAATGTAAAACAACAGATTGGACTTATTTTCATATCTGGTGGTCATGCAAGAAAGTTAAGAAATTTTGGATCAATATTCACCAAGAAATGCGGAAGATTCTTAAAACGGACTTCCCTCTAGACCCGGAGACAATGCTACTAGGAATACTG
Organism: Euleptes europaea; assembly: GCF_029931775.1. Taxonomy (NCBI): domain Eukaryota; kingdom Metazoa; phylum Chordata; class Lepidosauria; order Squamata; family Sphaerodactylidae; genus Euleptes; species Euleptes europaea. The sequence goes on from NW_026612069.1 coordinate 57,290, forward strand.
CTGACAGATCTGAACAAAAATAATACAGAACTTTTTAACTATATGATAACGGAAGCCAGAGTAGTCTTAGCATCGATGTGGAAGCAAGATGACATTCCGGAGATTGAAATATGGCTAGAGGAAATGGCGGAATTCGCAGTGACGGCCAAGTTGACACATTTATTAAACAAAAGACCTTTGGGAGAATTACAAAGAAAATGGGGAGGTTATTATGATTACGTGAAACAGTTACCGTGATAATATGTAAAACCGACATTGAGAAACCTATATTAAGTAGACATGCCATAGTTTTTATTTTTTATTTTCTTAACAGTATTTTTGTATTATTATTATGACTATGTGTCACAGTCTCTGACATGTTACAGCACCTAATCTATAGTTTTCTGTTGTACATGTGTAGAATTATTTCCTATAAAACTAAAAAGCTACACATACAAACAGCTGAACAGTTATATAACTGAAGTTACTTTCAAAAGAGAAGGAAGAAAAGCCTCTGGCTTCATTAAGCTGGTTTCTGAAATACTCTGTCATCTGTCAGGAGAAATGCTTCTTCCACCCTTTCAAGGTCTTCCAGTGGGAAACCTTTCACCCTTCCAAGATAATTCTTTTAAAGTAATCATTAAGTGAAGAACTTAATCACCTTTTTTAATGTAAGAGCCTCTTCATATCTTATCAGTTAGAACGTCTTACTGCCCTCTTGAAGGACATGTCAGGAGCAGATCCTGGGAATGGTATGCTGTGGCATCTCATGGAATTTATTCATGAAATTATCATGGGGCAAGAGCTGACATTTGGACTCTTAATCACTGCTTCTACAATCCTGGCGGGCTCTCGAGTCGGGGTGCAGGATAAGCTCCCCGAGGACTGCGACCTGCTACACACCGTCCTTGTTGAAGCCCTTTGGACTCGTGCGGAGGCTGACCGTTTGGGCAGCTTGGCGGTGCGCCAGTGGCTTCGTATAGCGGCGGAAGCTCCTTGGCAAACGCGGGACACTGACCTACTAGCCTGCAGCAAGCTTTTGTGGCTGGAGAGGTTGCTGGAGGATTTCCAGTCAGCACGACAGGACTTTGCTCTTCTGACTCAGTTGTTCAGTGAGCTCGCCCTCCGAGAGGCGCAGCGCCAGCCGGCGGCCTCGATCCAGGACTGCGGGCTACATTTCCAGATGGCCGGGGCCCCAGAGGACGTCCCCAATCCTCTTCTGTGCCAACGGGATGCACAGAATGTTGCAGCTAGGACTATCATGGCTCTTATGGACCTGCTGCCGGCCACGGCAGCGGAGGCCAACGTGGAAAAGATTTTGCAACCTACGTTTGGCACTGCATCCGCGAACTTGCCCAGCAAGTTCATCCATTGTTGGGCAAGCACAAGGACATCCTTCCGATTTTGGAGCAGGTGGCTTTACCTCTAACAACTGCTGCCAAGGCAGCCAGACTCGCGGTGTGCAAAACGTTCGCTGAACAACAGCGGGTGGAGGAGGAAGCCGCGGCTCGGGCTCAAGGTGCCTTTGGGGTGCGAGCGGGGAGCCGCGATAAATCGGAATGGTCCTTTTCTACATGGTCCCCGGAACCCCGAGATGCGGCCTGTAGACGGCGACTTGCGACGGGGCTGCCACGGGATCAAGAGGACGACTATGAGGAGTGGAATACAAACTTCCGGGCCAGCCAAGCCCGACGAACTGGGGGTGCTGAGGAAGAGATCCTCACTTTGAAGTATCAAAACCAAGACTTATTGGATCGTATGGACCAAATGCAGGCCAAATCAACGTCCCAGTACGCGAATTTGCGCAACAACATCAGGGGCTGCCAGCTCCGAGGCAACCAGCCGGCCCAGGGCAACCGACCGTGCCGCCAGCGGGGCCCGGGCAATCAGTGGCGCCCGGGCAACCAGTGGCGCCGCCAGCGGGAGCGCCAGCAGTGCCGCCAAGGCAACCAGTGGCACCTCCAGTGGGGCCTCCAGCCGGTCCTCCATTAGTGCTGGCGGGACCAGTAGCCCCTGCCGCCCCGTGGAAGCGGCCTCGGTTACGCATCACTTTTGACGGCTCTGCTGACATGTTGCTGTTTTTTACATCAAGTGGACAGTTACATGAGGGAACATGGGCATGCCTTCCCCATGGAAGACAGCTGAGTGCGGTTTGTATCGTCTCTGCTGACGGGAAGGGCTGCTGAGTGGATGATCCTTCAATTTGATACGCAGGCCCAATCCGTACCCTCTCTGAATGAGTTCATGAGGGCACTGCGGAGGCGTTTTGAAGACCAGTTCCAGGGGGGGAAAGCCAAAACTGCCATCCTGCAACTCCGCCAAGGCTCTACCCCTGTGAGAGAATTCGCTGACGAGTTTCAAAGATTGGCAAGTAAAATAGTCGATTGGCCAGAGGCCACTCGGATCCATTACTTCCGTACAGCCCTCAATCCTGATATTCTAAATTGGGCCTACATGCAACGAGACCCAGCAACTTTAGAGGAGTGGATTTTACTGGCTGAAGAAGTGGAAAGCTGCCGCCGGTTCATCACCCTTACCCGCCATCAAGCCAAGGACGGGGGGGGGAAGAATCCTCCCAAAGTTGTCGCTCCGGCCGCACCGCGGAGGCAGGCTCAATCTACCCGACCGTGCTTCGCATTTTCTGAGGGGGGCCTGCCTCATTTGCGGCGCAGTGGGGCACTTCGCTACAGCCTGCTCGCTACGCACAGAGCGACCGAACTCCCTACCACGGCCAGACAGAACGCCCTGAGGGAGAGGACGCGCTCGAGGACGGAGCACAGCGGCCGAACACAGCATCGCTCCGGGACGGAGAGCGCCCCCAGCCCTCCACGTCAAAGAGGTGACCCCGGAGGCATCGCCAGCGGACCCGTCGGGGTCCAGAATTACAATTGCTGTCCCCCCAGGAGACAGATCTGTTTCATCGGATGAGGGTGACCGCTGGGAAGCCGCTGCCCTCAATCTGGAGTCACCCCTTGAGCCGCCAAAAAACGGGTGGTGTCTGCGGTAGAGGGAGCGCTGCCGCAGACAACAGCAGGACCTCCTGCAAAACCTCAAGCTCCCTTAATGGTGAGTGCAGTGGAAGAGATGATGTATGTGGATGTACTGTTGCAACATTATAAACGGGGTCTCCAATTAAGAGTCAAAGCCTTAGTCGACTCAGGGTGGGCCCGCACTTTGATCAATGAAGTAACTTTTAATGCACTCCAAGTGAAATCCCTGCCTTTACCAACACCCGTTCATTTCGCCCAGATGGATGGTAGAGATTTCAGGGGTGGGCCAGTGACTCGGCACACAGTTGGGGTGGCGATGGGGATTGGCCACCACTGGGAACAAATTAATTTCACCATAGTACCCAATGTTCGATACAATCTGGTGCTGGGAGTAAACTGGCTCAAAGGACACAGCCCTACTATTGATTGGGGGGCTGGGACGTTGGCATTCGACAACCCGCTGTGCAACCAACACCGATACGAGGTGGCGGTTAAAACAGTCAACACCCCAACCCCTGCCCTGGCCTCAGAGACCTCTGATGCGCCCACACTGCTCCCCCAATATCAAGACTTTGCAGATGTGTTTAATGTGCAAGAATGTGACATCTTGCCCCCCCACCGCCAGACAGACTGTGCTATTGAAGTGGTGGGCAATGAAAAGCTGTCAAAAAGTAAGATTTACCCAATGAGCCCTACAGAGAGGGGGGTGCTTCGGGACTTCCTGGATAAGAACTTAGCTCGAGGTTTCGTCCGTCCCTCCACTGCTCCCTTTTCTGCACCCGCTTTCTTTGTGCGCAAGAAAACAGGAGACTTGCGTTTGTGTATTGACTTTCGCAAGCTCAACGCTGCCACACAAACCAATGCTTATCCCATCCCTCTTGTTTCAGATCTCCTCGGACAACTGAAAGAGGGACATATCTTCACTAAATTGGACCTAGTCGAGGTGTATTACAGAGTTAGGATCCGGGAGGGGGATGAGGCTCTAACAGCATTTTCAAGTTGCTTTGGGATGTTTGAATTCCTGGTCATGCCCTTTGAGTTAAAAGGGGCTGCGGGGGTCTTCATGCAACTCATTAACGACATCCTAAGTGACCTTCTGTTCGAAGGGGTTA
>NW_026612070.1:0-60073 GCF_029931775.1 Euleptes europaea
TGGAGTCTTAGAAGTTTTGCCAGGGTTTCCAGGTCTTCAGGGAGGGAAGGAGGGAGAGAAGGGAAAGGACTCCTTTCTTTTCCTTTCCCTTCTCTCCCTCCTTCCCTCCCTGAAGACCTGGAAACCCTGAGAGTCTAGGAAGTTAAGCCACGGTTTCCAGGACTTCAGGGAGGGAGGGAGGGAAGGGAGGTAAAGGAAAAGAAGGAAGGCTAGCAAGGAAAGCCAGGGTTGCCAGGTCACCAGGGAGGGAGAGGAGGAGGGGAAAGAAAAAGAAGGGAGTCTAGGAAGTTATGCCAGGGTTTCCAGGTCTCCAGGGAGGGAGGGAGGGAGGGAAGGGTAAGGAAAAGATGGAAGGCCAGCAAGGAAAATTAGGGTTGCCAGGTCACCAGGGAGGGAGGGAGGGAAGGAAGGGAATGGGAAAGAAGGGATTCTAGGAAGTTAGGCCAGGTTTCCAGGTCTCCAGGGAGGGAGGGAGGGAGGGAGAGAAGGGAAAGGACTCCCTTCTTTTCCTTTCCCTTCCTTCCCTCCGTCCCTCCCCCCCTGGAGACCTGGAAACCCCAGGTTAACTTCCTAGACGCCCTTCTTTTCCTTTCCCTTCTCTCCTTCCCTCCCTGGAGACCTGGAAACCCTGGGAGTCTAGGAAGTTAAGCCACTGTTTCCCGGTCTTCAGGGAGGGAGGGAGGGAAGGGAGGTAAAGGAAAAACAGGAAGTCTAGCAAGGAAAGCCAGGGTTGCCAGGTGACCAGGGAGGGAGGGTGGGAGAGGAGGAGGGGAAAGGAAAAGAAGGGAGTCTAGGAAGTTTAGCTTGGGTTTTCAGGTCTCCAGGGAGGGAGGGACAGAGGGAGGGAAGGAAGGAAAGGAAAAGAAGGGAGTCTGGGAAGGTAGGCCCGGGTTTCCAGGTCTCCAGGGAGGGAGGGATGGAGAGATGGGAAAGGACTCCGTTCTTTTCCTTTCCCTTCCTTCCCTCCGTCCCTCCCTCCCTGGAGACCTGGAAACCCTTGGAGTCTAGGAAGTTAAGCCACTGTTTCCAGGTCTTCAGTGAGGGAGGGAGGGAAGGGAGGTAAAGGAAAAACAGGAAGTCTAGCAAGGAAAGCCAGGGTTGCCAGGTCACCAGGGAGGGAGGGAGGGAGAGGAGGAGGGGAAAGGAAAAGAAGGGAGTCTTAGAAGTTATGCCAGGGTTTCCAGGTCTCCAGGGAGGGAAGGAGGGAGAGAAGGGAAAGGTCTCCTTTTCCTTCCTTCCCTCCGTCCCTCCCTCCCTGGAGACCTGGAAACCCTGGGAGTCTAGGAAGTTAAGCCACGGTTTCCAGGTCTTCAGTGAGGGAGGGAGGGAAGGGAGGTAAAGGAAAAGAAGGAAGGCTAGCAAGGAAAGCCAGGGTTGCCAGGTCACCAGTTAAGGAGGGAGGGAGGGAAAGAAGGGAAAGGAAAGATGGGAGTCTAGGAGCTTTAGCTTGGGTTTCCAGGTCTCCAGGGAGGGAGGGACAGAGGGAGGGAAGGAAGGACAGGAAAAGAAGGGAGTCTGGGAAGGTAGGCCCGGGTTTCCAAGTCTCCAGGGAGGGAGGGATGGAGAGATGGGAAAGGACTCCGTTCTTTTCCTTTCCCTTCCTTCCCTCCATCCCTCCCTCCCTGGAGACCTGGATACCCAAGGTTAACTTCCTAGACTCCCTTCTTTTCCTTTCCCTTCTCTCCCTCCCTCCCTGGAGACCTGGAAACCCTGGCTTTCCTTGCTAGCCTTCCTTCTTTTCCTTTCCTTCCCTCCCTCCCTCCCTCCCTCCCTCCCTCCCTCCCTCCCTCCCTCCCTCCCTCCCTGGAGACCTGGAAAACCTTGGAGTCTAGGAAGTTAAGCCTCTGTTTCCAGGTCTTCAGTGAGGGAGGGAGGGAAGGGAGGTATAGGAAAAAAAGGAAGTTTAGCAAGGAAAGCCAGGGTTGCCAGGTCACCAGGGAGGGAGGGAGGGAGGGAGGGAGAGGAGGGGAAAGGAAAAGAAGCGAGTCTTAGAAGTTTTGCCAGGGTTTCCAGGTCTTCATGGAGGGAAGGAGGGAGAGAAGGGAAAGGACTCCTTTCTTTTCCTTTCCCTTCTCTCCCTCCCTCCCTAGAGACCTTGAAACCCTGGGAGTCTAGGAAGTTAAGCCACAGTTTCCAGGTCTTCAGGGAGGGAGGGAGGGAAGGGAGATAAAGGAAATGAAGGAAGGCTAGCAAGGAAAGCCAGGGTTGCCAGGTCACCAGGGAGGGAGAGGAGGAGGGGAAAGAAAAAGAAGGGAGTCTAGGAAGTAATGCCAGGGTTTCCAGGTCTCCAGGGAGGGACGGAGGGAGGGAGGGAAGGGTATGGAAAAGATGGAAGGCCAGCAAGGAAAGCTAGGGTTGCCAGGTCACCAGGGAGGGAGGGAGGGAAGGAAGGGAATGGGAAAGAAGGGATTCTAGGAAGTTAGGCCAGGTTTCCAGGTCTCCAGGGAGGGAGGGATGGAGCTAGAGAAGGGAAAGGACTCCCTTCTTTTCCTTTCCCTTCCTTCCCTCCGTCCCTCCCCCCCTGGAGACCGGGAAACCCTGGCCTAACTTCCTAGACTCCCTTCTTTTCCTTTCCTTCCCTCCCTCCGTCCCTCCCTCCCTGGAGACCTGGAAACCCAAGCTTAACTTCCAACACTCCCTTCTTTTCCTTTCCCTTCTTTCCCTCCCTCCCTCCTTACCTGGTGACCTGGCAACCCTGGCTTTCCTTTCTAACCATGTTTCTTTTCCTTTCCCTTCCCTCCCTCCTTCCCTGAAGACCTGGAAACCGTGGCTTAACTTCCTAGACTCCCAGGGTTTCCAGGTCTCCAGGGAGGGAAGGAGAGAAGGGAAAGGAAAAGAAGGGAGGGAGGAAAAAAAGGAAGTCTAGCAAGGAAAGCCAGGGTTGCCAGGTCACCAGGGAGGGAGGGAGGGAGGGAGAGGAGGGGAAAGGAAAAGAAGGGAGTCTTAGAAGTTTTGCCAGGGTTTCCAGGTCTTCAGGGAAGGAAGGAGGGAGAGAAGGGAAAGGACTCCTTTCTTTTCCTTTCCCTTCTCTCCCTCCTTCCCTCCCTGAAGACCTGGAAACCCTGAGAGTCTAGGAAGTTAAGCCACGGTTTCCAGGTTTTCAGGGAGGGAGGGAGGGAAGGGAGGTAAAGGAAAAGAAGGAAGGCTAGCAAGGAAAGCCAGAGTTGCCAGGTCACCAGGGAGGGAGAGGAGGAGGGGAAAGAAAAAGAAGGGAGTCTAGGAAGTTATGCCAGGGTTTCCAGGTCTCCAGGGAGGGAGGGAGGGAGGGAAGGGTAAGGAAAAGATGGAAGGCCAGCAAGGAAAGCTAGGGTTGCCAGGTCACCAGGGGAGAGGGAGGGAGGGAAGGAAGGGAATGGGAAAGAAGGGATTCTAGGAAGTTACGCCAGGTTTCCAGGTCTCCAGGGAGGGAGGGAGGGAGAGAAGGGAAAGGACTCCCTTCTTTTCCTTTCCCTTCCTTCCCTCCGTCCCTCCCCCCCTGGAGACCTGGAAACCCAAGGTTAACTTCCTAGACTCCCTTCTTTTCCTTTCCCTTCTCTCCTTCCCTCCCTGGAGACCTGGAAACCCTGGGAGTCTAGGAAGTTAAGCCACGGTTTCCAGGTCTTCAGGGAGGGAGGGAGGGAAGGGAAAGGAAAAGAAACATGGCTAGAAAGGAAAGCCAGGGTTGCCAGGTCACCAGGGAAGGAGGGAGGGAGGGAAAGATGGGAAAGGAAAAGAAGGGAGTGTAGGAAGTTAAGCTTGGGTTTCCAGGTCTCCAGGGAGGGAGGGACGGAGGGAGGGAAGGAAAGGAAAAGAAGGGAGTCTAGGAAGTTAGGCCAGGGTTTTCCCGGTCTCCAGGGAGGGAGGGAGGGAGGGAGAGAAGGGAAAGGACTCCCTTCTTTTCCTTTCCCTTCCTTCCCTCCCTCCCTCCCTCCCTGAAGACATGGAATCCCTGGGAGTCTAGGAAGTTAAGCCACGGTTTCCAGGTCTTCCGGGAGGGAGGGAGGGAGGGAGGGAGGGAAGGGAAAGAAGGGAAAGGAAAAGAAGGGAGTCTAGGAAGTTAAGCTTGGGTTTCCAGGTCTCCAGGGAGGGAGGGACGGAGGGAGGGAAGGAAAGGAAAAGAAGGGAGTCTAGGAAGGTAGGCCAGGGTTTCCAGTTCTGTAGGGAAAGAGGGAGAGAAGGGAAAGGAAAAGAAACATGGCTAGAAAGGAAAGCCAGGGTTGCCAGGTCACCAAGGAAGGAGGGAGGGAGAGGAGCAGGGGAAAGGAAAAGAAGGGAGTCTTAGAAGTTATTCCAGGGTTTCCAGGTCTCCAGGGAGGGAGGGAGGGAGAGAAGGGAAAGGACTCCCTTCTTTTCCTTTCCCTTCCTTCCCTCCGTCCCTCCCTCCCTGGAGACGTGGAAACCCTGGGAGTCTAGGAAGTTAAGCCACGGTTTCCAGGTCTTCAGGGAGGGAGGGAGGGAAAGAAGGGAAAGCAAAAGAAGGGAGTCTAGGAAGTTTAGCTTGGGTTTCCAGGTCTCCAGGGAGGGAGGGACAGAGGGAGGGAAGGAAGGAAAGGAAAAGAAGGGAGTCTGGGAAGGTAGGCCCGGGTTTCCAGGTCTCCAGGGAGGGAGGGATGGAGAGATGGGAAAGGACTCCGTTCTTTTCCTTTCCCTTCCTTCCTTCCATCCGTCCCTCCCTCCCTGGAAACCTGGATACCCAAGGTTAACTTCCTAGACTCCCTTCTTTTCCTTTTCCTTCTCTCCCTCCCTCCCTGGAGACCTGGAAACCCATGCTTTCCTTGCTAGCCTTCCTTCTTTTCCTTTCCTTCCCTCCCTCCCTCCCCTCCCTCCCTCCCTCCCTCCCTCCCTCCCTCCCTCCCTGGAGACCTGGAAACCCTTGGAGTCTAGAAAGTTAAGCCACTGTTTCCAGGTCTTCAGTGAGGGAGGGAGGGAAGGGAGGTAAAGGAAAAACAGGAAGTCTAGCAAGGAAAGCCAGGGTTGCCAGGTCACCAGGGAGGGAGGGAGGGAGAGGAGGAGGGGAAAGGAAAAGAAGGGAGTCTAGGAAGTTTAGCTTGGGTTTCCAGGTCTCCAGGGAGGGAGGGACAGAGGGAGGGAAGGAAGGAAAGGAAAAGAAGGGAGTCTGGGAAGGTAGGCCCGGGTTTCCAGGTCTCCAGGGAGGGAGGGATGGAGAGATGGGAAAGGACTCCGTTCTTTTCCTTTCCCTTCCTTCCATCCGTCCCTCCCTCCCTGGAAACCTGGATACCCAAGGTTAACTTCCTAGACTCCCTTCTTTTCCTTTCCCTTCTCTCCCTCCCTCCCTCCCTGGAGACCTGGAAACCCATGCTTTCCTTGCTAGCCTTCCTTCTTTTCCTTTCCTTCCATCCCTCCCTCCCTCCCTCCCTCCCTCCCTCCCTCCCTCCCTGGAGACGTGGAAACCCTTGGAGTCTAGGAAGTTAAGCCACTGTTTCCAGGTCTTCAGTGAGGGAGGGAGGGAAGGGAGGTATAGGAAAAAAAGGAAGTCTAGCAAGGAAAGCCAGGGTTGCCAGGTCACCAGGGAGGGAGGGAGGGAGGGAGGGAGAGGAGGGGAAAGGAAAAGAAGGGAGTCTTAGAAGTTTTGCCAGGGTTTCCAGGTCTTCAGGGAGGGAAGGAGGGAGAGAAGGGAAAGGACTCCTTTCTTTTCCTTTCCCTTCTCTCCCTCCTTCCCTCCCTGAAGACCTGGAAACCCTGAGAGTCTAGGAAGTTAAGCCACGGTTTCCAGGTCTTCAGGGAGGGAGGGAGGGAAGGGAGGTAAAGGAAAAGAAGGAAGGCTAGCAAGGAAAGCCAGGGTTGCCAGGTCACCAGGGAGGGAGAGGAGGAGTGGAAAGAAAAAGAAGGGAGTCTAGGAAGTTATGCCAGGGTTTCCAGGTCTCCAGGGAGGGAGGGAGGGAGGGAAGGGTAAGGAAAAGATGGAAGGCCAGCAAGGAAAACTAGGGTTGCCAGGTCACCAGGGAGGGAGGGAGGGAAGGAAGGGAATGGGAAAGAAGGGATTCTAGGAAGTTAGGCCAGGTTTCCAGGTCTCCAGGGAGGGAGGGAGGGAGGGAGGGAGAGAAGGGAAAGGACTCCCTTCTTTTCCTTTCCCTTCCTTCCCTCCGTCCCTCCCCCCCTGGAGACCTGGAAACCCCAGGTTAACTTCCTAGACGCCCTTCTTTTCCTTTCCCTTCTCTCCTTCCCTCCCTGGAGACCTGGAAACCCTGGGAGTCTAGGAAGTTAAGCCACTGTTTCCAGGTCTTCAGGGAGGGAGGGAGGGAAGGGAGGTAAAGGAAAAACAGGAAGTCTAGCAAGGAAAGCCAGGGTTGCAAGGTCACCAGGGAGGGAGGGTGGGAGAGGAGGAGGGGAAAGGAAAAGAAGGGAGTCTAGGAAGTTTAGCTTGGGTTTTCAGGTCTCCAGGGAGGGAGGGACAGAGGGAGGGAAGGAAGGAAAGGAAAAGAAGGGAGTCTGGGAAGGTAGGCCCGGGTTTCCAGGTCTCCAGGGAGGGAGGGATGGAGAGATGGGAAAGGACTCCGTTCTTTTCCTTTCCCTTCCTTCCCTCCGTCCCTCCCTCCCTGGAGACCTGGAAACCCTTGGAGTCTAGGAAGTTAAGCCACTGTTTCCAGGTCTTCAGTGAGGGAGGGAGGGAAGGGAGGTAAAGGAAAAACAGGAAGTCTAGCAAGGAAAGCCAGGGTTGCCAGGTCACCAGGGAGGGAGGGAGGGAGAGGAGGAGGGGAAAGGAAAAGAAGGGAGTCTTAGAAGTTATGCCAGGGTTTCCAGGTCTCCAGGGAGGGAAGGAGGGAGAGAAGGGAAAGGTCTCCTTTTCCTTCCTTCCCTCCGTCCCTCCCTCCCTGGAGACCTGGAAACCCTGGGAGTCTAGGAAGTTAACCCACGGTTTCCAGGTCTTCAGTGAGGGAGGGAGGGAAGGGAGGTAAAGGAAAAGAAGGAAGGCTAGCAAGGAAAGCCAGGGTTGCCAGGTCACCAGTTAAGGAGGGAGGGAGGGAAAGAAGGGAAAGGAAAGATGGGAGTCTAGGAGCTTTAGCTTGGGTTTCCAGGTCTCCAGGGAGGGAGGGACAGAGGGAGGGAAGGAAGGAAAGGAAAAGAAGGAAGTCTGGGAAGGTAGGCCCGGGTTTCCAAGTCTCCAGGGAGGGAGGGATGGAGAGATGGGAAAGGACTCCGTTCTTTTCCTTTCCCTTCCTTCCCTCCATCCCTCCCTCCCTGGAGACCTGGATACCCAAGGTTAACTTCCTAGACTCCCTTCTTTTCCTTTCCCTTCTCTCCCTCCCTCCCTGGAGACCTGGAAACCCTGGCTTTCCTTGCTAGCCTTCCTTCTTTTCCTTTCCTTCCATCCCTCCCTCCCTCCCTCCCTCCCTCCCTCCCTGGAGACCTGGAAAACCTTGGAGTCTAGGAAGTTAAGCCACTGTTTACAGGTCTTCAGTGAGGGAGGGAGGGAAGGGAGGTATAGGAAAAAAAGGAAGTCTAGCAAGGAAAGCCAGGGTTGCCAGGTCACCAGGGAGAAAGGGAGGGAGGGAGGGAGAGGAGGGGAAAGGAAAAGAAGGGAGTCTTAGAAGTTTTGCCAGGGTTTCCAGGTCTTCAGGGAGGGAAGGAGGGAGAGAAGGGAAAGGACTCCTTTCTTTTCCTTTCCCTTCTCTCCCTCCCTCCCTGGAGACCTTGAAACCCTGGGAGTCTAGGAAGTTAAGCCACAGTTTCCAGGTCTTCAGGGAGGGAGGGAGGGAAGGGAGATAAAGGAAATGAAGGAAGGCTAGCAAGGAAAGCCAGGGTTGCCAGGTCACCAGGGAGGGAGAGGAGGAGGGGAAAGAAAAAGAAGGGAGTCTAGGAAGTTATGCCAGGGTTTCCAGGTCTCCAGGGAGGGAGGGAGGGAGGGAAGGGTAAGGAAAAGATGGAAGGCCAGCAAGGAAAGCTAGGGTTGCCAGGTCACCAGGGAGGGAGGGAGGGAAGGAAGGGAATGGGAAAGAAGGGATTCTAGGAAGTTAGGCCAGGTTTCCAGGTCTCCAGGGAGGGAGGGAGGGAGGGAGGGAGAGAAGGGAAAGGACTCCCTTCTTTTCCTTTCCCTTCCTTCCCTCCGTCCCTCCCCCCCTGGAGACCTGGAAACCCAAGGTTAACTTCCTAGACTCCCTTCTTTTCCTTTCCCTTCTCTCCTTCCCTCCCTGGAGACCTGGAAACCCTGGGAGTCTAGGAAGTTAAGCCACGGTTTCCAGGTCTTCAGGGAGGGAGGGAGGGAAGGGAGGTAAAGGAAAAAAAGGAAGTCTAGCAAGGAAAGCCAGGGTTGCCAGGTCACCAGGGAGGGAGGGAGGGAGAGGAGGAGGGGAAAGGAAAAGAAGGGAGTGTAGGAAGTTAAGCTTGGGTTTCCAGGTCTCCAGGGAGGGAGGGACAGAGGGAGAAAAGGAAAGGAAAAGAAGGGAGTCCAGGAAGTTAGGCCAAGGTTTCCCGGTCTCCAGGGAGGGAGGGAGGGAGGGAGAGAAGGGAAAGGACTCCCTTCTTTTCCTTTCCCTTCCTTCCCTCCCTCCCTCCCTCCCTGAAGACATGGAATCCCTGGGAGTCTAGGAAGTTAAGCCACGGTTTCCAGGTCTTCCCGGAGGGAGGGAGGGAGGGAAGGGAAAGAAGGGAAAGGAAAAGAAGGGAGTCTAGGAAGTTAAGCTTGGGTTTCCAGGTCTCCAGGGAGGGAGGGATGGAGGGAGGGAAGGAAAGGAAAAGAAGGGAGTCTAAGAAGGTAGGCCAGGGTTTCCAGGTCTCTAGGGAAAGAGGGAGAGAAGGGAAAGGAAAAGAAACATGGCTAGAAAGGAAAGCCAGGGTTGCCAGGTCACCAAGGAAGGAGGGAGGGAGAGGAGGAGGGGAAAGGAAAAGAAGGGAGTCTTAGAAGTCATTCCAAGGTTTCCAGGTCTCCAGGGAGGGAGGGAGGGAGAGAAGGGAAATGACTCCCTTCTTTTCCTTTCCCTTCCTTCCCTCCGTCCCTCCCTCCCTGGAGACGTGGAAACCCTGGGAGTCTAGGAAGTTAAGCCACGGTTTCCAGGTCTTCAGGGAGGGAGGGAGGGAAAGAAGGGAAAGGAAGAGAAGGGAGTCTAGGAAGTTTAGCTTGGGTTTCCAGGTCTCCAGGGAGGGAGGGACAGAGGGAGGGAAGGAAGGAAAGGAAAAGAAGGGAGTCTGGGAAGGTAGGCCCGGGTTTCCAGGTCTCCAGGGAGGGAGGGATGGAGAGATGGGAAAGGACTCGGTTCTTTTCCTTTCCCTTCCTTCCATCCGTCCCTCCCTCCCTGGAAACCTGGATACCCAAGGTTAACTTCCTAGACTACCTTCTTTTCCTTTCCCTTCTCTCCCTCCCTCCCTGGAGACCTGGAAACCCATGCTTTCCTTGCTAGCCTTCCTTCTTTTCCTTTCCTTCCATCCCTCCCTCCCTCCCTCCCTCCCTCCCTCCCTCCCTCCCTCCCTCTCTGGAGACGTGGAAACCCCTGGAGTCTAGGAAGTTAAGCCACTGTTTCCAGGTCTTCAGTGAGGGAGGGAGGGAAGGGAGGTATAGGAAAAAAAGGAAGTCTAGCAAGGAAAGCCAGGGTTGCCAGGTCACCAGGGAGGGAGGGAGGGAGGGAGAGGAGGGGAAAGGAAAAGAAGGGAGTCTTAGAAGTTTTGCCAGGGTTTCCAGGTCTTCAGGGAGGGAAGGAGGGAGAGAAGGGAAAGGACTCCTTTCTTTTCCTTTCCCTTCTCTCCCTCCTTCCCTCCCTGAAGACCTGGAAACCCTGAGAGTCTAGGAAGTTAAGCCACGGTTTCCAGGTCTTCAGGGAGGGAGGGAGGGAAGGGAGGTAAAGGAAAAGAAGGAAGGCTAGCAAGGAAAGCCAGGGTTGCCAGGTCACCAGGGAGGGAGAGGAGGAGGGGAAAGAAAAAGAAGGGAGTCTAGGAAGTTATGCCAGGGTTTCCAGGTCTCCAGGGAGGGAGGGAGGGAGGGAAGGGTAAGGAAAAGATGGAAGGCCAGCAAGGAAAACTAGGGTTGCCAGGTCACCAGGGAGGGAGGGAGGGAAGGAAGGGAATGGGAAAGAAGGGATTCTAGGAAGTTAGGCCAGGTTTCCAGGTCTCCAGGGAGGGAGGGAGGGAGGGAGAGAAGGGAAAGGACTCCCTTCTTTTCCTTTCCCTTCCTTCCCTCCGTCCCTCCCCCCCTGGAGACCTGGAAACCCCAGGTTAACTTCCTAGACGCCCTTCTTTTCCTTTCCCTTCTCTCCTTCCCTCCCTGGAGACCTGGAAACCCTGGGAGTCTAGGAAGTTAAGCCACTGTTTCCAGGTCTTCAGGGAGGGAGGGAGGGAAGGGAGGTAAAGGAAAAACAGGAAGTCTAGCAAGGAAAGCCAGGGTTGCCAGGTCACCAGGGAGGGAGGGTGGGAGAGGAGGAGGGGAAAGGAAAAGAAGGGAGTCTAGGAAGTTTAGCTTGGGTTTTCAGGTCTCCAGGGAGGGAGGGACAGAGGGAGGGAAGGAAGGAAAGGAAAAGAAGGGAGTCTGGGAAGGTAGGCCCGGGTTTCCAGGTCTCCAGGGAGGGAGGGATGGAGAGATGGGAAAGGACTCCGTTCTTTTCCTTTCCCTTCCTTCCATCCGTCCCTCCCTCCCTGGAAACCTGGATACCCAAGGTTAACTTCCTAGACTACCTTCTTTTCCTTTCCCTTCTCTCCCTCCCTCCCTGGAGACCTGGAAACCCATGCTTTCCTTGCTAGCCTTCCTTCTTTTCCTTTCCTTCCATCCCTCCCTCCCTCCCTCCCTCCCTCCCTCTCTGGAGACGTGGAAAACCTTGGAGTCTAGGAAGTTAAGCCACTGTTTCCAGGTCTTCAGTGAGGGAGGGAGGGAAGGGAGGTATAGGAAAAAAAGGAAGTCTAGCAAGGAAAGCCAGGGTTGCCAGGTCACCAGGGAGGGAGGGAGGGAGGGAGGGAGAGGAGGGGAAAGGAAAAGAAGGGAGTCTTAGAAGTTTTGCCAGGGTTTCCAGGTCTTCAGGGAGGGAAGGAGGGAGAGAAGGGAAAGGACTCCTTTCTTTTCCTTTCCCTTCTCTCCCTCCTTCCCTCCCTGAAGACCTGGAAACCCTGAGAGTCTAGGAAGTTAAGCCACGGTTTCCAGGTCTTCAGGGAGGGAGGGAGGGAAGGGAGGTAAAGGAAAAGAAGGAAGGCTAGCAAGGAAAGCCAGGGTTGCCAGGTCACCAGGGAGGGAGAGGAGGAGGGGAAAGAAAAAGAAGGGAGTCTAGGAAGTTATGCCAGGGTTTCCAGGTCTCCAGGGAGGGAGGGAGGGAGGGAGGGAAGGGTAAGGAAAAGATGGAAGGCCAGCAAGGAAAACTAGGGTTGCCAGGTCACCAGGGAGGGAGGGAGGGAAGGAAGGGAATGGGAAAGAAGGGATTCTAGGAAGTTAGGCCAGGTTTCCAGGTCTCCAGGGAGGGAGGGAGGGAGGGAGAGAAGGGAAAGGACTCCCTTCTTTTCCTTTCCCTTCCTTCCCTCCGTCCCTCCCCCCCTGGAGACCTGGAAACCCCAGGTTAACTTCCTAGACGCCCTTCTTTTCCTTTCCCTTCTCTCCTTCCCTCCCTGGAGACCTGGAAACCCTGGGAGTCTAGGAAGTTAAGCCACTGTTTCCAGGTCTTCAGGGAGGGAGGGAGGGAAGGGAGGTAAAGGAAAAACAGGAAGTCTAGCAAGGAAAGCCAGGGTTGCCAGGTCACCAGGGAGGGAGGGTGGGAGAGGAGGAGGGGAAAGGAAAAGAAGGGAGTCTAGGAAGTTTAGCTTGGGTTTTCAGGTCTCCAGGCAGGGAGGGACAGAGGGAGGGAAGGAAGGAAAGGAAAAGAAGGGAGTCTGGGAAGGTAGGCCCGGGTTTCCAGGTCACCAGGGAGGGAGGGATGGAGAGATGGGAAAGGACTCCGTTCTTTTCCTTTCCCTTCCTTCCCTCCGTCCCTCCCTCCCTGGAGACCTGGAAACCCTTGGAGTCTAGGAAGTTAAGCCACTGTTTCCAGGTCTTCAGTGAGGGAGGGAGGGAAGGGAGGTAAAGGAAAAACAGGAAGTCTAGCAAGGAAAGCCAGGGTTGCCAGGTCACCAGGGAGGGAGGGAGGGAGAGGAGGAGGGGAAAGGAAAAGAAGGGAGTCTTAGAAGTTATGCCAGGGTTTCCAGGTCTCCAGGGAGGGAAGGAGGGAGAGAAGGGAAAGGTCTCCTTTTCCTTCCTTCCCTCCGTCCCTCCCTCCCTGGAGACCTGGAAACCCTGGGAGTCTAGGAAGTTAAGCCACGGTTTCCAGGTCTTCAGTGAGGGAGGGAGGGAAGGGAGGTAAAGGAAAAGAAGGAAGGCTAGCAAGGAAAGCCAGGGTTGCCAGGTCACCAGTTAAGGAGGGAGGGAGGGAAAGAAGGGAAAGGAAAGATGGGAGTCTAGCAGCTTTAGCTTGGGTTTCCAGGTCTCCAGGGAGGGAGGGACAGAGGGAGGGAAGGAAGGACAGGAAAAGAAGGGAGTCTGGGAAGGTAGGCCCGGGTTTCCAAGTCTCCAGGGAGGGAGGGATGGAGAGATGGGAAAGGACTCCGTTCTTTTCCTTTCCCTTCCTTCCCTCCATCCCTCCCTCCCTGGAGACCTGGATACCCAAGGTTAACTTCCTAGACTCCCTTCTTTTCCTTTCCCTTCTCTCCCTCCCTCCCTGGAGACCTGGAAACCCTGGCTTTCCTTGCTAGCCTTCCTTCTTTTCCTTTCCTTCCCTCCCTCCCTCCCTCCCTCCCTCCCTCCCTCCCTGGAGACCTGGAAAACCTTGGAGTCTAGGAAGTTAAGCCTCTGTTTCCAGGTCTTCAGTGAGGGAGGGAGGGAAGGGAGGTATAGGAAAAAAAGGAAGTTTAGCAAGGAAAGCCAGGGTTGCCAGGTCACCAGGGAGGGAGGGAGGGAGGGAGAGGAGGGGAAAGGAAAAGAAGCGAGTCTTAGAAGTTTTGCCAGGGTTTCCAGGTCTTCATGGAGGGAAGGAGGGAGAGAAGGGAAAGGACTCCTTTCTTTTCCTTTCCCTTCTCTCCCTCCCTCCCTGGAGACCTTGAAACCCTGCGAGTCTAGGAAGTTAAGCCACAGTTTCCAGGTCTTCAGGGAGGGAGGGAGGGAAGGGAGATAAAGGAAATGAAGGAAGGCTAGCAAGGAAAGCCAGGGTTGCCAGGTCACCAGGGAGGGAGAGGAGGAGGGGAAAGAAAAAGAAGGGAGTCTAGGAAGTAATGCCAGGGTTTCCAGGTCTCCAGGGAGGGACGGAGGGAGGGAGGGAAGGGTAAGGAAAAGATGGAAGGCCAGCAAGGAAAGCTAGGGTTGCCAGGTCACCAGGGAGGGAGGGAGGGAAGGAAGGGAATGGGAAAGAAGGGATTCTAGGAAGTTAGGCCAGGTTTCCAGGTCTCCAGGGAGGGAGGGATGGAGGGAGAGAAGGGAAAGGACTCCCTTCTTTTCCTTTCCCTTCCTTCCCTCCGTCCCTCCCCCCCTGGAGACCGGGAAACCCTGGCCTAACTTCCTAGACTCCCTTCTTTTCCTTTCCTTCCCTCCCTCCGTCCCTCCCTCCCTGGAGACCTGGAAACCCAAGCTTAACTTCCAACACTCCCTTCTTTTCCTTTCCCTTCTTTTCCTCCCTCCCTCCTTACCTGGTGACCTGGCAACCCTGGCTTTCCTTTCTAACCATGTTTCTTTTCCTTTCCCTTCCCTCCCTCCTTCCCTGAAGACCTGGAAACCGTGGCTTAACTTCCTAGACTCCCAGGGTTTCCAGGTCTCCAGGGAGGGAAGGAGAGAAGGGAAAGGAAAAGAAGGGAGGGAGGAAAAAAAGGAAGTCTAGCAAGGAAAGCCAGGGTTGCCAGGTCACCAGGGAGGGAGGGAGGGAGGGAGAGGAGGGGAAAGGAAAAGAAGGGAGTCTTAGAAGTTTTGCCAGGGTTTCCAGGTCTTCAGGGAAGGAAGGAGGGAGAGAAGGGAAAGGACTCCTTTCTTTTCCTTTCCCTTCTCTCCCTCCTTCCCTCCCTGAAGACCTGGAAACCCTGAGAGTCTAGGAAGTTAAGCCACGGTTTCCAGGTTTTCAGGGAGGGAGGGAGGGAAGGGAGGTAAAGGAAAAGAAGGAAGGCTAGCAAGGAAAGCCAGAGTTTCCAGGTCACCAGGGAGGGAAAGGAGGAGGGGAAAGAAAAAGAAGGGAGTCTAGGAAGTTATGCCAGGGTTTCCAGGTCTCCAGGGAGGGAGGGAGGGAGGGAAGGGTAAGGAAAAGATGGAAGGCCAGCAAGGAAAGCTAGGGTTGCCAGGTCACCAGGGAGGGAGGGAGGGAAGGAAGGGAATGGGAAAGAAGGGATTCTAGGAAGTTAGGCCAGGTTTCCAGGTCTCCAGGGAGGGAGGGAGGGAGAGAAGGGAAAGGACTCCCTTCTTTTCCTTTCCCTTCCTTCCCTCCGTCCCTCCCCCCCTGGAGACCTGGAAACCCAAGGTTAACTTCCTAGACTCCCTTCTTTTCCTTTCCCTTCTCTCCTTCCCTCCCTGGAGACCTGGAAACCCTGGGAGTCTAGGAAGTTAAGCCACGGTTTCCAGGTCTTCAGGGAGGGAGTGAGGGAAGGGAAAGGAAAAGAAACATGGCTAGAAAGGAAAGCCAGGGTTGCCAGGTCACCAGGGAAGGAGGGAGGGAGGGAAAGATGGGTAAGGAAAAGAAGGGAGTGTAGGAAGTTAAGCTTGGGTTTCCAGGTCTCCAGGGAGGGAGGGACGGAGGGAGGGAAGGAAAGGAAAAGAAGGGAGTCTAAAAAGTTAGGCCAGGGTTTCCCGGTCTCCAGGGAGGGAGGGAGGGAGGGAGGGAGGAGGGAGAGAAGGGAAAGGACTCCCTTCTTTTCCTTTCCCTTCCTTCCCTCCCTCCCTCCCTCCCTGAAGACATGGAATCCCTGGGAGTCTAGGAAGTTAAGCCACGGTTTCCAGGTCTTCCGGGAGGGAGGGAGGGAGGGAGGGAGGGAGGGAGGGAGGGAAGGGAAAGGAAAAGAAGGGAGTCTAGGAAGTTAAGCTTGGGTTTCCAGGTCTCCAGGGAGGGAGGGACGGAGGGAGGGAAGGAAAGGAAAAGAAGGGAGTCTAGGAAGGTAGGCCAGGGTTTCCAGTTCTGTAGGGAAAGAGGGAGAGAAGGGAAAGGAAAAGAAACATGGCTAGAAAGGAAAGCCAGGGTTGCCAGGTCACCAAGGAAGGAGGGAGGGAGAGGAGGAGGGGAAAGGAAAAGAAGGGAGTCTTAGAAGTTATTCCAGGGTTTCCAGGTCTCCAGGGAGGGAGGGAGGGAGAGAAGGGAAAGGACTCCCTTCTTTTCCTTTCCCTTCCTTCCCTCCGTCCCTCCCTCCCTGGAGACGTGGAAACCCTGGGAGTCTAGGAAGTTAAGCCACGGTTTCCAGGTCTTCAGGGAGGGAGGGAGGGAAAGAAGGGAAAGCAAAAGAAGGGAGTCTAGGAAGTTTAGCTTGGGTTTCCAGGTCTCCAGGGAGGGAGGGACAGAGGGAGGGAATGAAGGAAAGGAAAAGAAGGGAGTCTGGGAAGGTAGGCCCGGGTTTCCAGGTCTCCAGGGAGGGAGGGATGGAGAGATGGGAAAGGACTCCGTTCTTTTCCTTTCCCTTCCTTCCTTCCATCCGTCCCTCCCTCCCTGGAAACCTGGATACCCAAGGTTAACTTCCTAGACTCCCTTCTTTTCCTTTTCCTTCTCTCCCTCCCTCCCTGGAGACCTGGAAACCCATCCTTTCCTTGCTAGCCTTCCTTCTTTTCCTTTCCTTCCCTCCCTCCCTCCCTCCCTCCCTCCCTCCCTCCCTGGAGACCTGGAAACCCTTGGAGTCTAGAAAGTTAAGCCACTGTTTCCAGGTCTTCAGTGACGGAGGGAGGGAAGGGAGGTAAAGGAAAAACAGGAAGTCTAGCAAGGAAAGCCAGGGTTGCCAGGTCACCAGGGAGGGAGGGAGGGAGAGGAGGAGGGGAAAGGAAAAGAAGGGAGTCTAGGAAGTTTAGCTTGGGTTTCCAGGTCTCCAGGGAGGGAGGGACAGAGGGAGGGAAGGAAGGAAAGGAAAAGAAGGGAGTCTGGGAAGGTAGGCCCGGGTTTCCAGGTCTCCAGGGAGGGAGGGATGGAGAGATGGGAAAGGACTCCGTTCTTTTCCTTTCCCTTCCTTCCATCCGTCCCTCCCTCCCTGGAAACCTGGATACCCAAGGTTAACTTCCTAGACTCCCTTCTTTTCCTTTCCCTTCTCTCCCTCCCTCCCTGGAGACCTGGAAACCCATGCTTTCCTTGCTAGCCTTCCTTCTTTTCCTTTCCTTCCCTCCCTCCCTCCCTCCCTCCCTCCCTCCCTGGAGACATGGAAACCCTTGGAGTCTAGGAAGTTAAGCCACTGTTTCCAGGTCTTCAGTGAGGGAGGGAGGGAAGGGAGGTATAGGAAAAAAAGGAAGTCTAGCAAGGAAAGCCAGGGTTGCCAGGTCACCAGGGAGGGAGGGAGGGAGGGAGAGGAGGGGAAAGGAAAAGAAGGGAGTCTTAGAAGTTTTGCCAGGGTTTCCAGGTCTTCAGGGAGGGAAGGAGGGAGAGAAGGGAAAGGACTCCTTTCTTTTCCTTTCCCTTCTCTCCCTCCTTCCCTCCCTGAAGACCTGGAAACCCTGAGAGTCTAGGAAGTTAAGCCACGGTTTCCAGGTCTTCAGGGAGGGAGGGAGGGAAGGGAGGTAAAGGAAAAGAAGGAAGGCTAGCAAGGAAAGCCAGGGTTGCCAGGTCACCAGGGAGGGAGAGGAGGAGGGGAAAGAAAAAGAAGGGAGTCTAGGAAGTTATGCCAGGGTTTCCAGGTCTCCAGGGAGGGAGGGAGGGAGGGAGGGAAGGGTAAGGAAAAGATGGAAGGCCAGCAAGGAAAACTAGGGTTGCCAGGTCACCAGGGAGGGAGGGAGGGAAGGAAGGGAATGGGAAAGAAGGGATTCTAGGAAGTTAGGCCAGGTTTCCAGGTCTCCAGGGAGGGAGGGAGGGAGGGAGAGAAGGGAAAGGACTCCCTTCTTTTCCTTTCCCTTCCTTCCCTCCGTCCCTCCCCCCCTGGAGACCTGGAAACCCCAGGTTAACTTCCTAGACGCCCTTCTTTTCCTTTCCCTTCTCTCCTTCCCTCCCTGGAGACCTGGAAACCCTGGGAGTCTAGGAAGTTAAGCCACTGTTTCCAGGTCTTCAGGGAGGGAGGGAGGGAAGGGAGGTAAAGGAAAAACAGGAAGTCTAGCAAGGAAAGCCAGGGTTGCCAGGTCACCAGGGAGGGAGGGTGGGAGAGGAGGAGGGGAAAGGAAAAGAAGGGAGTCTAGGAAGTTTAGCTTGGGTTTTCAGGTCTCCAGGGAGGGAGGGACAGAGGGAGGGAAGGAAGGAAAGGAAAAGAAGGGAGTCTGGGAAGGTAGGCCCGGGTTTCCAGGTCTCCAGGGAGGGAGGGATGGAGAGATGGGAAAGGACTCCGTTCTTTTCCTTTCCCTTCCTTCCCTCCGTCCCTCCCTCCCTAGAGACCTGGAAACCCTTGGAGTCTAGGAAGTTAAGCCACTGTTTCCAGGTCTTCAGTGAGGGAGGGAGGGAAGGGAGGTAAAGGAAAAACAGGAAGTCTAGCAAGGAAAGCCAGGGTTGCCAGGTCACCAGGGAGGGAGGGAGGGAGAGGAGGAGGGGAAAGGAAAAGAAGGGAGTCTTAGAAGTTATGCCAGGGTTTCCAGGTCTCCAGGGAGGGAAGGAGGGAGAGAAGGGAAAGGTCTCCTTTTCCTTCCTTCCCTCCGTCCCTCCCTCCCTGGAGACCTGGAAACCCTGGGAGTCTAGGAAGTTAAGCCACGGTTTCCAGGTCTTCAGTGAGGGAGGGAGGGAAGGGAGGTAAAGGAAAAGAAGGAAGGCTAGCAAGGAAAGCCAGGGTGTCCAGGTCACCAGTTAAGGAGGGAGGGAGGGAAAGAAGGGAAAGGAAAGATGGGAGTCTAGGAGCTTTAGCTTGGGTTTCCAGGTCTCCAGGGAGGGAGGGACAGAGGGAGGGAAGGAAGGACAGGAAAAGAAGGGAGTCTGGGAAGGTAGGCCCGGGTTTCCAAGTCTCCAGGGAGGGAGGGATGGAGAGATGGGAAAGGACTCCGTTCTTTTCCTTTCCCTTCCTTCCCTCCATCCCTCCCTCCCTGGAGACCTGGATACCCAAGTTTAACTTCCTAGACTCCCTTCTTTTCCTTTCCCTTCTCTCCCTCCCTCCCTGGAGACCTGGAAACCCTGGCTTTCCTTGCTAGCCTTCCTTCTTTTCCTTTCCTTCCCTCCCTCCCTCCCTCCGTCCCTCCCTCCCTCCCTGGAGACCTGGAAAACCTTGGAGTCTAGGAAGTTAAGCCTCTGTTTCCAGGTCTTCAGTGAGGGAGGGAGGGAAGGGAGGTATAGGAAAAAAAGGAAGTTTAGCAAGGAAAGCCAGGGTTGCCAGGTCACCAGGGAGGGAGGGAGGGAGGGAGGGAGAGGAGGGGAAAGGAAAAGAAGCGAGTCTTAGAAGTTTTGCCAGGGTTTCCAGGTCTTCATGGAGGGAAGGAGGGAGAGAAGGGAAAGGACTCCTTTCTTTTCCTTTCCCTTCTCTCCCTCCCTCCCTGGAGACCTTGAAACCCTGGGAGTCTAGGAAGTTAAGCCACAGTTTCCAGGTCTTCAGGGAGGGAGGGAGGGAAGGGAGATAAAGGAAATGAAGGAAGGCTAGCAAGGAAAGCCAGGGTTGCCAGGTCACCAGGGAGGGAGAGGAGGAGGGGAAAGAAAAAGAAGGGAGTCTAGGAAGTAATGCCAGGGTTTCCAGGTCTCCAGGGAGGGACGGAGGGAGGGAGGGAAGGGTAAGGAAAAGATGGAAGGCCAGCAAGGAAAGCTAGGGTTGCCAGGTCACCAGGGAGGGAGGGAGGGAAGGAAGGGAATGGGAAAGAAGGGATTCTAGGAAGTTAGGCCAGGTTTCCAGGTCTCCAGGGAGGGAGGGATGGAGGGAGAGAAGGGAAAGGACTCCCTTCTTTTCCTTTCCCTTCCTTCCCTCCGTCCCTCCCCCCCTGGAGACCGGGAAACCCTGGCCTAACTTCCTAGACTCCCTTCTTTTCCTTTCCTTCCCTCCCTCCGTCCCTCCCTCCCTGGAGACCTGGAAACCCAAGCTTAACTTCCAACACTCCCTTCTTTTCCTTTCCCTTCTTTCCCTCCCTCCCTCCTTACCTGGTGACCTGGCAACCCTGGCTTTCCTTTCTAACCATGTTTCTTTTCCTTTCCCTTCCCTCCCTCCTTCCCTGAAGACCTGGAAACCGTGGCTTAACTTCCTAGACTCCCAGGGTTTCCAGGTCTCCAGGGAGGGAAGGAGAGAAGGGAAAGGAAAAGAAGGGAGGGAGGAGAAAAAGGAAGTCTAGCAAGGAAAGCCAGGGTTGCCAGGTCACCAGGGAGGGAGGGAGGGAGGGAGAGGAGGGGAAAGGAAAAGAAGGGAGTCTTAGAAGTTTTGCCAGGGTTTCCAGGTCTTCAGGGAAGGAAGGAGGGAGAGAAGGGAAAGGACTCCTTTCTTTTCCTTTCCCTTCTCTCCCTCCTTCCCTCCCTGAAGACCTGGAAACCCTGAGAGTCTAGGAAGTTAAGCCACGGTTTCCAGGTTTTCAGGGAGGGAGGGAGGGAAGGGAGGTAAAGGAAAAGAAGGAAGGCTAGCAAGGAAAGCCAGAGTTTCCAGGTCACCAGGGAGGGAGAGGAGGAGGAGAAAGAAAAAGAAGGGAGTCTAGGAAGTTATGCCAGGGTTTCCAGGTCTCCAGGGAGGGAGGGAGGGAGGGAAGGGTAAGGAAAAGATGGAAGGCCAGCAAGGAAAGCTAGGGTTGCCAGGTCACCAGGGAGGGAGGGAGGGAAGGAAGGGAATGGGAAAGAAGGGATTCTAGGAAGTTAGGCCAGGTTTCCAGGTCTCCAGGGAGGGAGGGAGGGAGAGAAGGGAAAGGACTCCCTTCTTTTCCTTTCCCTTCCTTCCCTCCGTTCCTCCCCCCCTGGAGACCTGGAAACCCAAGGTTAACTTCCTAGACTCCCTTCTTTTCCTTTCCCTTCTCTCCTTCCCTCCCTGGAGACCTGGAAACCCTGGGAGTCTAGGAAGTTAAGCCACGGTTTCCAGGTCTTCAGGGAGGGAGGGAGGGAAGGGAAAGGAAAAGAAACATGGCTAGAAAGGAAAGCCAGGGTTGCCAGGTCACCAGGGAAGGAGGGAGGGAGGGAAAGATGGGAAAGGAAAAGAAGGGAGTGTAGGAAGTTAAGCTTGGGTTTCCAGGTCTCCAGGGAGGGAGGGACGGAGGGAGGGAAGGAAAGGAAAAGAAGGGAGTCTAGGAAGTTAGGCCAGGGTTTCCCGGTCTCCAGGGAGGGAGGGAGGGAGGGAGGGAGGGAGGGAGGGAGAGAAGGGAAAGGACTCCCTTCTTTTCCTTTCCCTTCCTTCCCTCCCTCCCTCCCTCCCTGAAGACATGGAATCCCTGGGAGTCTAGGAAGTTAAGCCACGGTTTCCAGGTCTTCCGGGAGGGAGGGAGGGAGGGAGGGAGGGAGGGAAGGGAAAGGAAAAGAAGGGAGTCTAGGAAGTTAAGCTTGGGTTTCCCGGTCTCCAGGGAGGGAGGGACGGAGGGAGGGAAGGAAAGGAAAAGAAGGGAGTCTAGGAAGGTAGGCCAGGGTTTCCAGTTCTGTAGGGAAAGAGGGAGAGAAGGGAAAGGAAAAGAAACATGGCTAGAAAGGAAAGCCAGGGTTGCCAGGTCACCAAGGAAGGAGGGAGGGAGAGGAGGAGGGGAAAGGAAAAGAAGGGAGTCTTAGAAGTTATTCCAGGGTTTCCAGGTCTCCAGGGAGGGAGGGAGGGAGAGAAGGGAAAGGACTCCCTTCTTTTCCTTTCCCTTCCTTCCCTCCGTCCCTCCCTCCCTGGAGACGTGGAAACCCTGGGAGTCTAGGAAGTTAAGCCACGGTTTCCAGGTGTTCAGGGAGGGAGGGAGGGAAAGAAGGGAAAGCAAAAGAAGGGAGTCTAGGAAGTTTAGCTTGGGTTTCCAGGTCTCCAGGGAGGGAGGGACAGAGGGAGGGAATGAAGGAAAGGAAAAGAAGGGAGTCTGGGAAGGTAGGCCCGGGTTTCCAGGTCTCCAGGGAGGGAGGGATGGAGAGATGGGAAAGGACTCCGTTCTTTTCCTTTCCCTTCTTCCTTCCATCCGTCCCTCCCTCCCTGGAAACCTGGATACCCAAGGTTAACTTCCTAGACTCCCTTCTTTTCCTTTTCCTTTTCTCCCTCCCTCCTGGAGACCTGGAAACCCATGCTTTCCTTGCTAGCCTTCCTTCTTTTCCTTTCCTTCCCTCCCTCCCTCCCTCCCTCCCTCCCTCCCTCCCTGGAGACCTGGAAACCCTTGGAGTCTAGAAAGTTAAGCCACTGTTTCCAGGTCTTCAGTGACGGAGGGAGGGAAGGGAGGTAAAGGAAAAACAGGAAGTCTAGCAAGGAAAGCCAGGGTTGCCAGGTCACCAGGGAGGGAGGGAGGGAGAGGAGGAGGGGAAAGGAAAAGAAGGGAGTCTAGGAAGTTTAGCTTGGGTTTCCAGGTCTCCAGGGAGGGAGGGACAGAGGGAGGGAAGGAAGGAAAGGAAAAGAAGGGAGTCTGGGAAGGTAGGCCCGGGTTTCCAGGTCTCCAGGGAGGGAGGGATGGAGAGATGGGAAAGGACTCCGTTCTTTTCCTTTCCCTTCCTTCCATCCGTCCCTCCCTCCCTGGAAACCTGGATACCCAAGGTTAACTTCCTAGACTCCCTTCTTTTCCTTTCCCTTCTCTCCCTCCTCCCTGGAGACCTGGAAACCCATGCTTTCCTTGCTAGCCTTCCTTCTTTTCCTTTCCTTCCATCCCTCCCTCCCTCCCTCCCTCCCTCCCTCCCTCCCTGGAGACATGGAAACCCTTGGAGTCTAGGAAGTTAAGCCACTGTTTCCAGGTCTTCAGTGAGGGAGGGAGGGAAGGGAGGTATAGGAAAAAAAGGAAGTCTAGCAAGGAAAGCCAGGGTTGCCAGGTCACCAGGGAGGGAGGGAGGGAGGGAGGGAGAGGAGGGGAAAGGAAAAGAAGGGAGTCTTAGAAGTTTTGCCAGGGTTTCCAGGTCTTCAGGGAGGGAAGGAGGGAGAGAAGGGAAAGGACTCCTTTCTTTTCCTTTCCCTTCTCTCCCTCCTTCCCTCCCTGAAGACCTGGAAACCCTGAGAGTCTAGGAAGTTAAGCCACGGTTTCCAGGTCTTCAGGGAGGGAGGGAGGGAAGGGAGGTAAAGGAAAAGAAGGAAGGCTAGCAAGGAAAGCCAGGGTTGCCAGGTCACCAGGGAGGGAGAGGAGGAGGGAAAGAAAAAGAAGGGAGTCTAGGAAGTTATGCCAGGGTTTCCAGGTCTCCAGGGAGGGAGGGAGGGAGGGGGAAGGGTAAGGAAAAGATGGAAGGCCAGCAAGGAAAACTAGGGTTGCCAGGTCACCAGGGAGGGAGGGAGGGAAGGAAGGGAATGGAAAGAAGGGATTCTAGGAAGTTAGGCCAGGTTTCCAGGTCTCCAGGGAGGGAGGGAGGGAGGGAGAGAAGGGAAAGGACTCCCTTCTTTTCCTTTCCCTTCCTTCCCTCCGTCCCTCCCCCCCTGGAGACCTGGAAACCCCAGGTTAACTTCCTAGACGCCCTTCTTTTCCTTTCCCTTCTCTCCTTCCCTCCCTGGAGACCTGGAAACCCTGGGAGTCTAGGAAGTTAAGCCACTGTTTCCAGGTCTTCAGGGAGGGAGGGAGGGAAGGGAGGTAAAGGAAAAACAGGAAGTCTAGCAAGGAAAGCCAGGGTTGCCAGGTCACCAGGGAGGGAGGGTGGGAGAGGAGGAGGGGAAAGGAAAAGAAGGGAGTCTAGGAAGTTTTAGCTTGGGTTTTCAGGTCTCCAGGGAGGGAGGGACAGAGGGAGGGAAGGAAGGAAAGGAAAAGAAGGGAGTCTGGGAAGGTAGGCCCGGGTTTCCAGGTCTCCAGGGAGGGAGGGAGGGAGAGATGGGAAGGACTCCGTTCTTTTCCTTTCCCTTCCTTCCCTCCGTCCCTCCCTCCCTGGAGACCTGGAAACCCTTGGAGTCTAGGAAGTTAAGCCACTGTTTCCAGGTCTTCAGTGAGGGAGGGAGGGAAGGGAGGTAAAGGAAAAACAGGAAGTCTAGCAAGGAAAGCCAGGGTTGCCAGGTCACCAGGGAGGGGGAGGGAGGGAGGAGGAGGGGAAAGGAAAAGAAGGGAGTCTTAGAAGTTATGCCAGGGTTTCCAGGTCTCCAGGGAGGGAAGGAGGGAGAGAAGGGAAAGGTCTCCTTTTCCTTCCTTCCCTCCGTCCCTCCCTCCCTGGAGACCTGGAAACCCTGGGAGTCTAGGAAGTTAAGCCACGGTTTCCAGGTCTTCAGTGAGGGAGGGAGGGAAGGGAGGTAAAGGAAAAGAAGGAAGGCTAGCAAGGAAAGCCAGGGTTGCCAGGTCACCAGTTAAGGAGGGAGGGAGGGAAAGAAGGGAAAGGAAAGATGGGAGTCTAGGAGCTTTAGCTTGGGTTTCCAGGTCTCCAGGGAGGGAGGGACAGAGGGAGGGAAGGAAGGACAGGAAAAGAAGGGAGTCTGGGAAGGTAGGCCCGGGTTTCCAAGTCTCCAGGGAGGGAGGGATGGAGAGATGGGAAAGGACTCCATTCTTTTCCTTTCCCTTCCTTCCCTCCATCCCTCCCTCCCTGGAGACCTGGATACCCAAGGTTAACTTCCTAGACTCCCTTCTTTTCCTTTCCCTTCTCTCCCTCCCTCCCTGGAGACCTGGAAACCCTGGCTTTCCTTGCTAGCCTTCCTTCTTTTCCTTTCCTTCCATCCCTCCCTCCCTCCCTCCCTCCCTCCCTCCCTGGAGACCTGGAAAACCTTGGAGTCTAGGAAGTTAAGCCTCTGTTTCCAGGTCTTCAGTGAGGGAGGGAGGGAAGGGAGGTATAGGAAAAAAAGGAAGTTTAGCAAGGAAAGCCAGGGTTGCCAGGTCACCAGGGAGGGAGGGAGGGAGGGAGGGAGAGGAGTGGAAAGGAAAAGAAGCGAGTCTTAGAAGTTTTGCCAGGGTTTCCAGGTCTTCATGGAGGGAAGGAGGGAGAGAAGGGAAAGGACTCCTTTCTTTTCCTTTCCCTTCTCTCCCTCCCTCCCTGGAGACCTTGAAACCCTGGGAGTCTAGGAAGTTAAGCCACAGTTTCCAGGTCTTCAGGGAGGGAGGGAGGGAAGGGAGATAAAGGAAATGAAGGAAGGCTAGCAAGGAAAGCCAGGGTTGCCAGGTCACCAGGGAGGGAGAGGAGGAGGGGAAAGAAAAAGAAGGGAGTCTAGGAAGTAATGCCAGGGTTTCCAGGTCTCCAGGGAGGGACGGAGGGAGGGAGGGAAGGGTAAGGAAAAGATGGAAGGCCAGCAAGGAAAGCTAGGGTTGCCAGGTCACCAGGGAGGGAGGGAGGGAAGGAAGGGAATGGGAAAGAAGGGATTCTAGGAAGTTAGGCCAGGTTTCCAGGTCTCCAGGGAGGGAGGGATGGAGGGAGAGAAGGGAAAGGACTCCCTTCTTTTCCTTTCCCTTCCTTCCCTCCGTCCCTCCCCCCCTGGAGACCGGGAAACCCTGGCCTAACTTCCTAGACTCCCTTCTTTTCCTTTCCTTCCCTCCCTCCGTCCCTCCCTCCCTGGAGACCTGGAAACCCAAGCTTAACTTCCAACACTCCCTTCTTTTCCTTTCCCTTCTTTCCCTCCCTCCCTCCTTACCTGGTGACCTGGCAACCCTGGCTTTCCTTTCTAACCATGTTTCTTTTCCTTTCCCTTCCCTCCCTCCTTCCCTGAAGACCTGGAAACCGTGGCTTAACTTCCTAGACTCCCAGGGTTTCCAGGTCTCCAGGGAGGGAAGGAGAGAAGGGAAAGGAAAAGAAGGGAGGGAGGAAAAAAAGGAAGTCTAGCAAGGAAAGCCAGGGTTGCCAGGTCACCAGGGAGGGAGGGAGGGAGGGAGAGGAGGGGAAAGGAAAAGAAGGGAGTCTTAGAAGTTTTGCCAGGGTTTCCAGGTCTTCAGGGAAGGAAGGAGGGAGAGAAGGGAAAGGACTCCTTTCTTTTCCTTTCCCTTCTCTCCCTCCTTCCCTCCCTGAAGACCTGGAAACCCTGAGAGTCTAGGAAGTTAAGCCACGGTTTCCACGTTTTCAGGGAGGGAGGGAGGGAAGGGAGGTAAAGGAAAAGAAGGAAGGCTAGCAAGGAAAGCCAGAGTTGCCAGGTCACCAGGGAGGGAGAGGAGGAGGGGAAAGAAAAAGAAGGGAGTCTAGGAAGTTATGCCAGGGTTTCCAGGTCTCCAGGGAGGGAGGGAGGGAGGGAAGGGTAAGGAAAAGATGGAAGGCCAGCAAGGAAAGCTAGGGTTGCCAGGTCACCAGGGAGGGAGGGAGGGAAGGAAGGGAATGGGAAAGAAGGGATTCTAGGAAGTTACGCCAAGGGAGGGAGGGAGGGAGAGAAGGGAAAGGACTCCCTTCTTTTCCTTTCCCTTCCTTCCTCCGTCCCTCCCCCCCTGGAGACCTGGAAACCCAAGGTTAACTTCCTAGACTCCCTTCTTTTCCTTTCCCTTCTCTCCTTCCCTCCCTGGAGACCTGGAAACCCTGGGAGTCTAGGAAGTTAAGCCTCGGTTTCCAGGTCTTCAGGGAGGGAGGGAGGGAAGGGAAAGGAAAAGAAACATGGCTAGAAAGGAAAGCCAGGGTTGCCAGGTCACCAGGGAAGGAGGGAGGGAGGGAAAGATGGGAAAGGAAAAGAAGGGAGTGTAGGAAGTTAAGCTTGGGTTTCCAGGTCTCCAGGGAGGAGGGACGGAGGGAGGGAAGGAAAGGAAAAGAAGGGAGTCTAGGAAGTTAGGCCAGGGTTTCCCGGTCTCCAGGGAGGGAGGGAGGGAGGGAGGGAGGGAGGGAGAGAAGGGAAGGACTCCCTTCTTTTCCTTTCCCTTCCTTCCCTCCCTCCCTCCCTCCCTGAAGACATGGAATCCCTGGGAGTCTAGGAAGTTAAGCCACGGTTTCCAGGTCTTCCGGGAAGGAGGGAGGGAGGGAGGGAGGGAAGGGAAAGAAGGAAAGGAAAAGAAGGGAGTCTAGGAAGTTAAGCTTGGGTTTCCAGGTCTCCAGGGAGGGAGGGACGGAGGGAGGGAAGGAAAGGAAAAGAAGGGAGTCTAGGAAGGTAGGCCAGGGTTTCCAGTTCTGTAGGGAAAGAGGGAGAGAAGGGAAAGGAAAAGAAACATGGCTAGAAAGGAAAGCCAGGGTTGCCAGGTCACCAAGGAAGGAGGGAGGGAGAGGAGGAGGGGAAAGGAAAAGAAGGGAGTCTTAGAAGTTATTCCAGGGTTTCCAGGTCTCCAGGGAGGGAGGGAGGGAGAGAAGGGAAAGGACTCCCTTCTTTTCCTTTCCCTTCCTTCCCTCCGTCCCTCCCTCCCTGGAGACGTGGAAACCCTGGAGTCTAGGAAGTTAAGCCACGGTTTCCAGGTCTTCAGGGAGGGAGGGAGGGAAAGAAGGGAAAGCAAAAGAAGGGAGTCTAGGAAGTTTAGCTTGGGTTTCCAGGTCTCCCAGGGAGGGAGGGACAGAGGGAGGAAGGAAGGAAAGGAAAAGAAGGAGTCTGGGAAGGTAGGCCCGGGTTTCCAGGTCTCCAGGGAGGGAGGGATGGAGAGATGGGAAAGGACTCCGTTCTTTTCCTTTCCCTTCCTTCCTTCCATCCGTCCCTCCCTCCCTGGAAACCTGGATACCCAAGGTTAACTTCCTAGACTCCCTTCTTTTCCTTTTCCTTCTCTCCCTCCCTCCCTGGAGACCTGGAAACCCATACTTTCCTTGCTAGCCTTCCTTCTTTTCCTTTCCTTCCCTCCCTCCCTCCCTCCCTCCCTCCCTGGAGACCTGGAAACCCCTTGGAGTCTAGAAAGTTAAGCCACTGTTTCCAGGTCTTCAGTGAGGGAGGGAGGGAAGGGAGGTAAAGGAAAAACAGGAAGTCTAGCAAGGAAAGCCAGGGTTGCCAGGTCACCAGGGAGGGAGGGAGGGAGAGGAGGAGGGGAAAGGAAAAGAAGGGAGTCTAGGAAGTTTAGATTGGGTTTGCAGGTCTCCAGGGAGGGAGGGACAGAGGGAGGGAAGGAAGGAAAGGAAAAGAAGGGAGTCTGGGAAGGTAGGCCCGGGTTTCCAGGTCTCCAGGGAGGGAGGGATGGAGAGATGGGAAAGGACTCCGTTCTTTTCCTTTCCCTTCCTTCCATCCGTCCCTCCCTCCCTGGAAACCTGGATACCCAAGGTTAACTTCCTAGACTCCCTTCTTTTCTTTCCCTTCTCTCCCTCCCTCCCTGGAGACCTGGAAACCCATGCTTTCCTTGCTAGCCTTCCTTCTTTTCCTTTCCTTCCATCCCTCCTCCCTCCCTCCCTCCCTCCCTCCCTCCCTCCCTGGAGACGTGGAAACCCTTGGAGTCTAGGAAGTTAAACCACTGTTTCCAGGTCTTCAGTGAGGGAGGGAGGGAAGGGAGGTATAGGAAAAAAAGGAAGTCTAGCAAGGAAAGCCAGGGTTGCCAGGTCACCAGGGAGGGAGGGAGGGAGGGAGGGAGAGGAGGGGAAAGGAAAAGAAGGGAGTCTTAGAAGTTTTGCCAGGGTTTCCAGGTCTTCAGGGAGGGAAGGAGGGAGAGAAGGGAAGGACTCCTTTCTTTTCCTTTCCTTCTCTCCCTCCTTCCCTCCCTGAAGACCTGGAAACCCTGAGAGTCTAGGAAGTTAAGCCACGGTTTCCAGGTCTTCAGGAGGGAGGGAGGAAGGGAGGTAAAGGAAAAGAAGGAAGGCTAGCAAGGAAAGCCAGGGTTGCCAGGTCACCAGGGAGGGAGAGGAGGAGGGGAAAGAAAAAGAAGGGAGTCTAGGAAGTTATGCCAGGGTTTCAGGTCTCCAGGGAGGGAGGGAGGGAGGGAAGGGTAAGGAAAAGATGGAAGGCCAGCAAGGAAAACTAGGGTTGCCAGGTCACCAGGGAGGGAGGGAGGGAAGGAAGGGAATGGGAAAGAAGGGATTCTAGGAAGTTAGGCCAGGTTTCCAGGTCTTCAGGGAGGGAGGGAGGGAGGGAGAGAAGGGAAAGGACTCCCTTCTTTTCCTTTCCCTTCCTTCCCTCCGTCCCTCCCCCCCTGGAGACCTGGAAACCCCAGGTTAACTTCCTAGACGCCCTTCTTTTCCTTTCCCTTCTCTCCTTCCCTCCCTGGAGACCTGGAAACCCTGGGAGTCTAGGAAGTTAAGCCACTGTTTCCAGGTCTTCAGGGAGGGAGGGAGGGAAGGGAGGTAAAGGAAAAACAGGAAGTCTAGCAAGGAAAGCCAGGGTTGCAAGGTCACCAGGGAGGGAGGGTGGGAGAGGAGGAGGGGAAAGGAAAAGAAGGGAGTCTAGGAAGTTTAGCTTGGGTTTTCAGGTCTCCAGGGAGGGAGGGACAGAGGGAGGGAAGGAAGGAAAGGAAAAGAAGGGAGTCTGGGAAGGTAGGCCCGGGTTTCCAGGTCTCCAGGGAGGAGGGATGGAGAGATGGGAAAGGACTCCGTTCTTTTCCTTTCCCTTCCTTCCCTCCGTCCTCCCTCCCTGGAGACCTGGAAACCCTTGGAGTCTAGGAAGTTAAGCCACTGTTTCCAGGTCTTCAGTGAGGGATGGGAGGGAAGGGAGGTAAAGGAAAAACAGGAAGTCTAGCAAGAAAGCCAGGGTTGCCAGGTCACCAGGGAGGGAGGGAGGGAGAGGAGGAGGGGAAAGGAAAAGAAGGAGTCTTAGAAGTTATGCCAGGGTTTCCAGGTCTCCAGGGAGGGAAGGAGGGAGAGAAGGGAAAGGTCTCCTTTTCCTTCCTTCCCTCCGTCCCTCCCTCCCTGGAGACCTGGAAACCCTGGGAGTCTAGGAAGTTAACCCACGGTTTCCAGATCTTCAGTGAGGGAGGGAGGGAAGGGAGGTAAAGGAAAAGAAGGAAGGCTAGCAAGGAAAGCCAGGGTTGCCAGGTCACCAGTTAAGGAGGGAGGGAGGGAAAGAAGGGAAAGGAAAGATGGGAGTCTAGGAGCTTTAGCTTGGGTTTCCAGGTCTCAGGGAGGGAGGGACAGAGGGAGGGAAGGAAGGACAGGAAAAGAAGGAAGTCTGGGAAGGTAGGCCCGGGTTTCCAAGTCTCCAGGGAGGGAGGGATGGAGAGATGGGAAAGGACTCCGTTCTTTTCCTTTCCTTCCTTCCCTCCATCCCTCCCTCCCTGGAGACCTGGATACCCAAGGTTAACTTCCTAGACTCCCTTCTTTTCCTTTCCTTCTCTCCCTCCCTCCCTGGAGACCTGGAAACCCTGGCTTTCCTTGCTAGCCTTCCTTCTTTTCCTTTCCTTCCATCCCTCCCTCACTCCCTCCCTCCCTCCCTCCCTCCCTCCCTCCCTCCCTGGAGACCTGGAAAACCTTGGAGTCTAGGAAGTTAAGCACTGTTTACAGGTCTTCAGTGAGGGAGGGAGGGAGGGAAGGGAGGTATAGGAAAAAAAGGAAGTCTAGCAAGGAAAGCCAGGGTTGCCAGGTCACCAGGGAGAAAGGGAGGGAGGGAGGGAGAGGAGGGGAAAGGAAAAGAAGGGAGTCTTAGAAGTTTTGCCAGGGTTTCCAGGTCTTCAGGGAGGGAAGGAGGGAGAGAAGGGAAAGGACTCCTTTCTTTTCCTTTCCCTTCTCTCCCTCCCTCCCTGGAGACCTTGAAACCCTGGGAGTCTAGGAAGTTAAGCCACAGTTTCCAGGTCTTCAGGGAGGGAGGGAGGGAAGGGAGATAAAGGAATGAAGGAAGGCTAGCAAGGAAGCCAGGGTTGCCAGGTCACCAGGGAGGGAGAGGAGGAGGGGAAAGAAAAGAAGGGAGTCTAGGAAGTTATGCCAGGGTTTCCAGGTCTCCAGGGAGGGAGGGAGGGAGGGAAGGGTAAGGAAAAGATGGAAGGCCAGCAAGGAAAGCTAGGGTTGCCAGGTCACCAGGGAGGGAGGGAGGGAAGGAAGGGAATGGAAAGAAGGGATTCTAGGAAGTTAGGCAGGTTTCCAGGTCTCCAGGGAGGGAGGGAGGGAGGGAGAGAAGGGAAAGGACTCCCTTCTTTTCTTTCCCTTCCTTCCCTCCGTCCCTCCCCCCCTGGAGACCTGGAAACCCAAGGTTAACTTCCTAGACTCCCTTCTTTTCCTTTCCCTTCTCTCCTTCCCTCCCTGGAGACCTGGAAACCTGGGAGTCTAGGAAGTTAAGCCACGGTTTCCAGGTCTTCAGGGAGGGAGGGAGGGAAGGGAGGTAAAGGAAAAAAAGGAAGTCTAGCAAGGAAAGCCAGGGTTGCCAGGTCACCAGGGAGGGAGGGAGGGAGAGGAGGATGGGAAAGGAAAAGAAGGGAGTGTAGGAAGTAAGCTTGGGTTTCCAGGTCTCCAGGGAGGGAGGGACAGAGGGAGAAAAGGAAGGAAAAGAAGGGAGTCCAGGAAGTTAGGCCAGGGTTTCCCGGTCTCCAGGGAGGGACGGAGGGAGGGAGAGAAGGGAAAGGACTCCCTTCTTTTCCTTTCCCTTCCTTCCCTCCCTCCCTCCCTCCCTGAAGACATGGAATCCCTGGGAGTCTAGGAAGTTAAGCCACGGTTTCCAGGTCTTCCCGGTGGGAGGGAGGGAGGGAAGGGAAAGAAGGGAAGGAAAAGAAGGAGTCTAGGAAGTTAAGCTTGGGTTTCCAGGTCTCCAGGGAGGGAGGGATGGAGGGAGGGAAGGAAAGGAAAAGAAGGGAGTCTAAGAAGGTAGGCCAGGGTTTCCAGGTCTCTAGGGAAAGAGGGAGAGAAGGGAAAGGAAAAGAAACATGGCTAGAAAGGAAAGCCAGGGTTGCCAGGTCACCAAGGAAGGAGGGAGGGAGAGAAGGAGGGGAAAGGAAAAGAAGGGAGTCTTAGAAGTCATTCCAGGGTTTCCAGGTCTCAGGGAGGGAGGGAGGGAGAGAAGGGAAATGACTCCCTTCTTTTCCTTTCCCTTCCTTCCCTCCGTCCCTCCCTCCCTGGAGACGTGGAAACCCTGGGAGTCTGGAAGTTAAGCACGGTTTCCAGGTCTTCAGGGAGGGAGGGAGGGAAAGAAGGGAAAGCAAAAGAAGGGAGTCTAGGAAGTTTAGCTTGGTTTCCAGGTCTCCAGGGAGGGAGGGATGGAGAGATGGGAAAGGACTCCGTTCTTTTCCTTTCCCTTCCTTCCTTCCATCCGTCCCTCCCTCCCTGGAAACCTGGATACCCAAGGTTAACTTCCTAGACTCCTTCTTTCCTTTTCCTTCTCTCCCTCCCTCCCTGGAGACCCTGGAAACCCATGCTTTCCTTGCTAGCCTTCCTTCTTTTCCTTTCCTTCCCTCCCTCCCTCCCTCCCTCCCTCCCTGGAGACCTGGAAACCCTTGGAGTCTAGAAAGTTAAGCCACTGTTTCCAGGTCTTCAGTGAGGGAGGGGAGGGAAGGGAGGTAAAGGAAAAACAGGAAGTCTAGCAAGGAAAGCCAGGGTTGCCAGGTCACCAGGGAGGAGGGAGGGAGAGGAGGAGGGGAAAGAAAAGAAGGGAGTCTAGGAAGTTTAGCTTGGGTTTCCAGGTCTCCAGGGAGGAGGGACAGAGGGAGGGAAGGAAGGAAAGGAAAAGAAGGGAGTCTGGAAAGGTAGGCCCGGGTTTCCAGGTCTCCAGGAGGGAGGGATGGAGAGATGGGAAAGGACTCCGTTCTTTTCCTTTCCCTTCCTTCCATCCGTCCCTCCCTCCCTGGAAACCTGGATACCAAGGTTAACTTCCTAGACTCCCTTCTTTTCCTTTCCCTTCTCTCCCTCCCTCCCTGGAGACCTGGAAACCCATGCTTTCCTTGCTAGCCTTCCTTCTTTTCCTTTCCTTCCATCCCTCCCTCCCTCCCTCCCTCCCTCCCTGGAGACGTGGAAACCCTTGGAGTCTAGGAAGTTAAGCCACTGTTTCCAGGTCTTCAGTGAGGGAGGGAGGGAAGGGAGGTATAGGAAAAAAAGGAAGTCTAGCAAGGAAAGCCGGGGTTGCCAGGTCACCAGGGAGGGAGGGAGGGAGGGAGGGAGAGGAGGGGAAAGGAAAAGAAGGGAGTCTTAGAAGTTTTGCCAGGGTTTCCAGGTCTTCAGGGAGGGAAGGAGGAGAGAAGGGAAAGGACTCCTTTCTTTTCCTTTCCCTTCTCTCCCTCCTTCCCTCCCTGAAGCCCTGGAAGCCCTGAGAGTCTAGGAAGTTAAGCCACGGTTTCCAGGTCTTCAGGGAGGGAGGGAGGGAAGGGAGGTAAAGGAAAAGAAGGAAGGCTAGCAAGGAAAGCCAGGGTTGCCAGGTCACCAGGGAGGGAGAGGAGGAGGGGAAAGAAAAAGAAGGGAGTCTAGGAAGTTATGCCAGGGTTTCCAGGTCTCCAGGGAGGGAGGGAGGGAGGGAAGGGTAAGGAAAAGATGGAAGGCCAGCAAGGAAAACTAGGGTTGCCAGGTCACCAGGGAGGGAGGGAGGGAAGGAAGGGAATGGGAAAGAAGGGATTCTAGGAAGTTAGGCCAGGTTTCCAGGTCTCCAGGGAGGGAGGGAGGGAGGGAGAGAAGGGAAAGGACTCCCTTCTTTTCCTTTCCCTTCCTTCCCTCCGTCCCTCCCCCCCTGGAGACCTGGAAACCCCAGGTTAACTTCCTAGACGCCCTTCTTTTCCTTTCCCTTCTCTCCTTCCCTCCCTGGAGACCTGGAAACCCTGGGAGTCTAGGAAGTTAAGCCACGGTTTCCAGGTCTTCAGGGAGGGAGGGAGGGAAGGGAGGTAAAGGAAAAAAATGAAGTCTAGCAAGGAAAGCCAGGGTTGCCAGGTCACCAGGGAGGGAGGGAGGGAGAGGAGGAGGGGAAAGGAAAAGAAGGGAGTGTAGGAAGTTAAGCTTGGGTTTCCAGGTCTCCAGGGAGGGAGGGACGGAAGGAGAAAAGGAAAGGAAAAGAAGGGAGTCTAGGAAGTTAGGCCAGGGTTTCCCGGTCTCCAGGGAGGGAGGGACGGAGGGAGAGAAGGGAAAGGACTCCCTTCTTTTCCTTTCCCTTCCTTCCCTCCCTCCCTCCCTCCCTGAAGACATGGAATCCCTGGGAGTCTAGGAAGTTAAGCCACGGTTTCCAGGTCTTCCAGGAGGGAAGGAGGGAGGGAAGGGAAAGAAGGGAAAGGAAAAGAAGGGAGTCTAGGAAGTTAAGCTTGGGTTTCCAGGTCTCCAGGGAGGGAGGGACGGAGGGAGGGAAGGAAAGGAAAAGAAGAGAGTCTAAGAAGGTAGGCCAGGGTTTCCAGGTCTCTAGGGAAAGAGGGAGAGAAGGGAAAGGAAAAGAAACATGGCTAGAAAGCAAAGCCAGGGTTGCCAGGTCACCAAGGAAGGAGGGAGGGAGAGGAGGAGGGGAAAGGAAATGAAGGGAGTCTTAGAAGTCATTCCAGGGTTTCCAGGTCTCCAGGGAGGGAGGGAGGGAGAGAAGGGAAAGGACTCCCTTCTTTTCCTTTCCCTTCCTTCCCTCCATCCCTCCCTCCCTGGAGACGTGGAAACCCTGGGAGTCTAGGAAGTTAAGCCACGGTTTCCAGATCTTCAGGGAGGGAGGGAGGGAAGGGAGGTATAGGAAAAAAATGAAGTCTAGCAAGGAAAGCCAGGGTTGCCAGGTCACCAGGGAGGGAGGGAGGGAGGGAGGGAGAGGAGGGGAAAGGAAAAGAAGCGAGTCTTAGAAGTTTTGCCAGGGTTTCCAGGTCTTCAGGGAGGGAAGGAGGGAGAGAAGGGAAAGGACTCCTTTCTTTTCCTTTCCCTTCTCTCCCTCCCTCCCTAGAGACCTTGAAACCCTGGGAGTCTAGGAAGTTAAGCCAAACTTCCTAGACTCCCTTCTTTTCCTTTCCCTTCTTTCCCTCCCTCCCTCCCTGAAGATCTGGAAACCGTGGCTTAACTTCCTAGACTCCCAGGGTTTCCACGTCTCCAGGGAGGGAGGGAGGGAAAGAGGGAGGGAAGGAAAGGAAAAGAAGGGAGTCTAGGAAGGTAGGCCAGGGTTTCCAGGTCTGTAGGGAAAGAGGGAGAGAAGGGAAAGGAAAAGAAACATGGCTAGAAAGGAAAGCCAGGGTTGCCAGGTCACCAAGGAAGGAGGGAGGGAGAGGAGGAGGGGAAAGGAAAAGAAGGGAGTCTTAGAAGTTATTCCAGGGTTTCCAGGTCTCCAGGGAGGGAGGGAGGGAGAGAAGGGAAAGGACTCCCTTCTTTTCCTTTCCCTTCCTTCCCTCCGGTTCTCCCTCCCTGGAGACGTGGAAACCCTGGGAGTCTAGGAAGTTAAGCCACGGTTTCCAGGTCTTCAGGGAGGGAGGGAGGGAAAGAAGGGAAAGGAAAAGAAGGGAGTCTAGGAAGTTTAGCTTGGGTTTCCAGGTTTCCAGGG
This sequence comes from Euleptes europaea, assembly GCF_029931775.1. Classification (NCBI taxonomy): domain Eukaryota; kingdom Metazoa; phylum Chordata; class Lepidosauria; order Squamata; family Sphaerodactylidae; genus Euleptes; species Euleptes europaea. The sequence goes on from NW_026612070.1 coordinate 34,144, forward strand.
AGGGAGGGACAGAGGGAGGGAAGGAAGGAAAGGAAAAGAAGGGAGTCTGGGAAGGTTGGCCCGGGTTTCCAGGTCTCCAGGGAGGGAGGGAGGGAGAGATGGGAAAGGACTCCGTTCTTTTCCTTTCCCTTCCTTCCATCCGTCCCTCCCTCCCTGGAAACCTGGATACCCAAGGTTAACTTCCTAGACACTCCCTTCTTTGCTTTCCCTTCTCTCCCTCCCTCCCTGGAGACCTGGAAACCCATGCTTTCCTTGCTAGCCTTCCTTCTTTTCCTTTCCTTCCATCCCTCCCTCCCTCCCTCCCTCCCTCCCTCCCTCCCTGGAGACCTGGAAACCCTTGGAGTCTAGGAAGTTAAGCCACTGTTTCCAGGTCTTCAGTGAGGGAGGGAGGGAAGGGAGGTAAAGGAAAAAAAGGAAGTCTAGCAAGGAAAGCCAGGGTTGCCAGGTCACCAGGGAGGGAGGGAGGGAGAGGAGGAGGGGAAAGGAAAAGAAGGGAGTCCTAGAAGTTATGCCAGGGTTTCCAGGTCTCCAGGGAGGGAAGGAGGGAGAGAAGGGAAAGGACTCCTTTTCCTTCCTTCCCTCCGTCCCTCCCTCCCTGGAGACCTGGAAACCCTGGGAGTCGAGGAAGTAAAGCCACGGTTTCCAGGTCTTCAGGGAGGGAGGGAGGGAAGGGAGATAAAGGAAATGAAGGAAGGCTAGCAAGGAAAGCCAGGGTTGCCAGGTCACCAGGGAGGGAGAGGAGGAGGGGAAAGAAAAAGAAGGGAGTCTAGGAAGTAATGCCAGGGTTTCCAGGTCTCCAGGGAGGGAGGGAGGGAGGGAGGGAAGGGTAAGGAAAAGATGGAAGGCCAGCAAGGAAAGCTAGGGTTGCCAGGTCACCAGGGAGGGAGGGAGGGAAGGAAGGGAATGGGAAAGAAGGGATTCTAGGAAGTTAGGCCAGGTTTCCAGGTCTCCAGGGAGGGAGGGAGGGAGGGAGAGAAGGGAAAGGACTCCCTTCTTTTCCTATCCCTTCCTTCCCTCCGTCCCTCCCCCCCCTGGAGACCGGGAAACCCTGGCCTAACTTCCTAGATTCCCTTCTTTTCCTTTCTTCCCTCCCTCCGTCCCTCCCTCCCTGGAGACCTGGAAACCCAAGCTTAACTTCCAACACTCCCTTCTTTTCCTTTCCCTTCTTTCCCTCCCTCCCTCCTTCCCTGGTGACCTGGCAACCCTGGCTTTCCTTTCTAGCCATGTTTCTTTTCCTTTCCCTTCCCTCCCTCCTTCCCTGAAGACCTGGAAACCGTGGCTTAACTTCCTAGACTCCCAGGGTTTCCAGGTCTCCAGGGAGGGAAGGAGAGAAGGGAAAGGAAAAGAAGGGAGGGAGGGAGACAAGGGAAAGGACTCCCTTCTTTTCCTTTCCCTTCCTTCCCTCCCTCCCTCCCTCCCTGAAGACATGGAATCCCTGGGAGTCTAGGAAGTTAAGCCACGGTTTCCAGGTCTTCCGGGAGGGAGGGAGGGAGGGAGGGAGGGAGGGAAGGGAAAGAAGGGAAAGGAAAAGAAGGGAGTCTAGGAAGTTAAGCTTGGGTTTCCAGGTCTCCAGGGAGGGAGGGACGGAGGGAGGGAAGGAAAGGAAAAGAAGGGAGTCTGGGAAGGTTGGTCCGGGTTTCCAGGTCTGTAGGGAAAGAGGGAGAGAAGGGAAAAGAAAAGAAACATGGCTAGAAAAGAAAGCCAGGGTTGCCAGGTCACCAAGGAAGGAGGGAGGGAGAGGAGGAGGGGAAAGGAAAAGAAGGGAGTCTTAGAAGTTATTCCAGGGTTTCCAGGTCTCCAGGGAGGGAGGGAGGGAGAGAAGGGAAAGGACTCCCTTCTTTTCCTTTCCCTTCCTTCCCTCCGTCCCTCCCTCCCTGGAGACGTGGAAACCCTGGGAGTCTAGGAAGTTAAGCCACGGTTTCCAGGTCTTCAGGGAGGGAGGGAGGGAAAGAAGGGAAAGGAAAAGAAGGGAGTCTAGGAAGTTTAGCTTGGGTTTCCAGGTTTCCAGGGTTTCCCGGTCTCCAGGGAGGGAGGGAGGGAGGGAGGGAGAGAAGGGAGAGAAGGGAAAGGACTCCCTTCTTTTCTTTCCCTTCCTTCCCTCCCTCCCTCCCTCCCTGAAGACATGGAATCCCTGGGAGTCTAGGAAGTTAAGCCACGGTTTCCAGGTCTTCCGGGAGGGAGGGAGGGAGGGAGGGAGGGAAGGGAAAGGAAAAGAAGGGAGTCTAGGAAGTTAAGCTTGGGTTTCCAGGTCTCCAGGGAGGGAGGGACGGAGGGAGAGAAGGAAAGGAAAAGAAGGGAGACTAGGAAGGTAGGCCAGGGTTTCCAGGTCTCTAGGGAAAGAGGGAGAGAAGGGAAAGGAAAAGAAACATGGCTAGAAAGGAAAGCCAGGGTTGCCAGGTCACCAAGGAAGGAGGGAGGGAGAGGAGGAGGGGAAAGGAAAAGAAGGGAGTCTTAGAAGTTATTCCAGGGTTTCCAGGTCTCCAGGGAGGGAGGGAGGGAGAGAAGGGAAAGGACTCCCTTCTTTTCCTTTCCCTCCTTCCCTCCGTCCCTCCCTCCCTGGAGACGTGGAAACCCTGGGAGTCTAGGAAGTTAAGCCACGGTTTCCAGGTCTTCAGGGAGGGAGGGAGGGAAAGAAGGGAAAGGAAAAGAAGGGAGTCTAGGAAGTTTAGCTTGGGTTTCCAGGTCTCCAGGGAGGGAGGGACAGAGGGAGGGAAGGAAGGAAAGGAAAAGAAGGGAGTCTGGGAAGGTAGGCCTGGGTTTCCAGGTCTCCCGGGACGGAGGGATGGAGAGATGGGAAAGGACTCCGTTCTTTTCCTTTCCCTTCCTTCCATCCGTCCCTCCCTCCCTGGAAACCTGGATACCCAAGGTTAACTTCCTAGACTCCCTTCTTTTCCTTTCCCTTCTCTCCCTCCCTCCCTGGAGACCTGGAAACCCATGCTTTCCTTGCTAGCCTTCCTTCTTTTCCTTTCCTTCCCTCCCTCCCTCCCTCCCTCCCTCCCTCCCTCCCTGGAGACCTGGAAACCCTTGGAGTCTAGAAAGTTAAGCCACTGTTTCCAGGTCTTCAGTGAGGGAGGGAGGGAAGGGAGGTAAAGGAAAAACAGGAAGTCTAGCAAGGAAAGCCAGGGTTGCCAGGTCACCAGGGAGGGAGGGAGGGAGAGGAGGAGGGGAAAGGAAAAGAAGGGAGTCTTAGAAGCTTTGCCAGGGGTTTCCACGTCTCCAGGGAGGGAAGGAGGGAGAGAAGGGAAAGGACTCCTTTTCCTTCCTTCCCTCCGTCCCTCCCTCCCTGGAGACCTGGAAACCCTGGGAGTCTAGGAAGTTAAGCCACAGTTTCCAGGTCTTCAGGGAGGGAGGGAGGGAAGGGAGGTAAAGGAAAAGAAGGAAGGCTAGCAAGGAAAGGCAGGGTTGCCAGGTCACCAGTTAAGGAGGGAGGGAGGGAAAGAAGGGAAAGGAAAGAAGGGAGTCTAGGAAGTTTAGCTTGGGTTTCCAGGTCTCCAGGGAGGGAGGGACAGAGGGAGGGAAGGAAGGACAGGAAAAGAAGGGAGTCTGGGAAGGTAGGCCCGGGTTTCCAAGTCTCCAGGGAGGGAGGGATGGAGAGATGGGAACGGACTCCGTTCTTTTCCTTTCCCTTCCTTCCCTCCATCCCTCCCTCCCTGGAGACCTGGATACCCAAGGTTAACCTCCTAGACTCCCTTCTTTTCCTTTCCCTTCTCTCCCTCCCTCCCTGGAGACCTGGAAACCCTGGCTTTCCTTGCTAGCCTTCCTTCTTTTCCTTTCCTTCCATCCCTCCCTCCCTCCCTCCCTCCCTCCCTCCCTGGAGACCTGGAAACCCTTGGAGTCTAGGAAGTTAAGCCACTGTTTCCAGGTCTTCAGTGAGGGAGGAAGGGAGGTATAGGAAAAAAAGGAAGTCTAGCAAGGAAAGGCAGGGTTGCCAGGTCTCCAGGGAGGGAGGGAGGGAGGGAGAGGAGGGGAAAGGAAAAGAAGGGAGTCTTAGAAGTTTTGCCAGGGTTTCCAGGTCTTCAGGGAGGGAAGGAGGGAGAGAAGGGAAAGGACTCTTTTCTTTTCCTTTCCCTTCTCTCCCTCCTTCCCTCCCTGAAGACCTGGAAACCCTGAGAGTCTAGGAAGTTAAGCCACGGTTTCCAGGTCTTCAGGGAGGGAGGGAGGGAAGGGAGGTAAAGGAAAAGAAGGAAGGCTAGCAAGGAAAGCCAGGGTTGCCAGGTCACCAGGGAGGGAGAGGAGGAGTGGAAAGAAAAAGAAGGGAGTCTAGGAAGTTATGCCAGGGTTTCCAGGTCTCCAGGGAGGGAGGGAGGGAAGGGTAAGGAAAAGATGGAAGGCCAGCAAGGAAAGCTAGGGTTGCCAGGTCACCAGGGAGGGAGGGAGGGAAGGAAGGGAATGGGAAAGAAGGGATTCTAGGAAGTTAGGCCAGGTTTCCAGGTCTCCAGGGAGGGAGGGAGGGAGGGAGAGAAGGGAAAGGACTCCCTTCTTTTCCTTTCCCTTCCTTCCCACCGTCCCTCCCCCCCTGGAGACCTGGAAACCCAAGGTTAACTTCCTAGACTCCCTTCTTTTCCTTTCCCTTCTCTCCTTCACTCCCTGGAGACCTGGAAACCCTGGGAGTCTAGGAAGTTAAGCCACAGTTTCCAGGTCTTCAGGGAGGGAGGGAGGGAAGGGAAAGGAAAAGAAACATGGCTAGAAAGGAAAGCCAGGGTTGCCAGGTCACCAGGGAAGGAGGGAGGGAGGGAAAGAAGGGAAAGGAAAAGAAGGGAGTGTAGGAAGTTAAGCTTGGGTTTCCAGGTCTCCAGGGAGGGAGGGACGGAGGGAGGGAAAGAAAGGAAAAGAAGGGAGTCTAGGAAGTTAGGCCAGGGTTTCCCGGTCTCCAGGGAGGGAGGGAGGGAGGGAGGGAGAGAAGGGAAAGGACTCCCTTCTTTTCCTTTCCCTTCCTTCCCTCCCTCCCTCCCTCCCTGAAGACATGGAATCCCTGGGAGTCTAGGAAGTTAAGCCACGGTTTCCAGGTCTTCCGGGAGGGAGGGAGGGAGGGAGGGAGGGAAGGGAAAGGAAAAGAAGGGAGTCTAGGAAGTTAAGCTTGGGTTTCCAGGTCTCCAGGGAGGGAGGGACGGAGGGAGGGAAGGAAAGGAAAAGAAGGGAGTCTAGGAAGGTAGGCCAGGGTTTCCAGGTCTGTAGGGAAAGAGGGAGAGAAGGGAAAGGAAAAGAAACATGGCTAGAAAGGAAAGCCAGGGTTGCCAGGTCACCAAGGAAGGAGGGAGGGAGAGGAGGAGGGGAAAGGAAAAGAAGGGAGTCTTAGAAGTTATTCCAGGGTTTCCAGGTCTCCAGGGAGGGAGGGAGGGAGAGAAGGGAAAGGACTCCCTTCTTTTCCTTTCCCTTCCTTCCCTCCGTCCCTCCCTCCCTGGAGACGTGGAAACCCTGGGAGTCTAGGAAGTTAAGACACGGTTTCCAGGTCATCAGGGAGGGAGGGAGGGAAAGAAGGGAAAGGAAAAGAAGGGAGTCTAGGAAGTTTAGCTTGGGTTTCCAGGTCTCCAGGGAGGGAGGGACAGAGGGAGGGAAGGAAGGAAAGGAAAAGAAGGGAGTCTGGGAAGGTAGGCCCGGGTTTCCAGGTCTCCAGGGAGGGAGGGATGGAGAGATGGGAAAGGACTCCGTTCTTTTCCTTTCCCTTCCTTCCATCCGTCCCTCCCTCCCTGGAAACCTGGATACCCAAGGTTAACTTCCTAGACTCCCTTCTTTTCCTTTCCCTTCTCTCCCTCCCTCCCCGGAGACCTGGAAATCCATGCTTTCCTTGCTAGCCTTCCTTCTTTTCCTTTCCTTCCTTCCCTCCCTCCCTCCCTCCCTCCCTCCCTGGAGACCTGGAAACCTTTGGAGTCTAGGAAGTTAAGCCACTGTTTCCAGGTCTTCAGGGAGGGAGGGAGGGAAGGGAGGTAAAGGAAATGAAGGAAGGCTAGCAAGGAAAGCCAGGATTGCCAGGTCACCAGGGAGGGAGAGGAGGAGGGGAAGGAAAAAGAAGGGAGTCTAGGAAGTAATGCCAGGGTTTCCAGGGCTCCAGGGAGGGAGGGAGGGAGGGAGGGAGGGAAGGGTAAGGAAAAGATGGAAGGCCAGCAAGGAAAGCTAGGGTTGCCAGGTCACCAGGGAGGGAGGGAGGGAAGGAAGGGAATGGGAAAGAAGGGATTCTAGGAAGTTAGGCCAGGTTTCCAGGTCTCCAGGGAGGGAGGGATGGAGGGAGAGAAGGGAAAGGACTCCCTTCTTTTCCTTTCCCTTCCTTCCCTCCGTCCCTCCCCCCCCCCTGGAGACCGGGAAACCCTGGCCTAACTTCCTAGACTCCCTTCTTTTCCTTTCCTTCCCTCCCTCCGTCCCTCCCTCCCTGGAGACCTGGAAACCCAAGCTTAACTTCCAACACTCCCTTCTTTTCCTTTCCCTTCTTTCCCTCCCTCCCTCCTTCCCTGGTGACCTGGCAACCCTGGCTTTCCTTTCTAGCCATGTTTCTTTTCCTTTCCCTTCCCTCCCTCCTTCCCTGAAGACCTGGAAACCGTGGCTTAACTTCCTAGACTCCCAGGGTTTCCAGGTCTCCAGGGAGGGAAGGAGAGAAGGGAAAGGAAAAGAAGGGAGGGAGGGAGAGAAGGGAAAGGACTCCCTTCTTTTCCTTTCCCTTCCTTCCCTCCCTCCCTCCCTCCCTGAAGACATGGAATCCCTGGGAGTCTAGGAAGTTAAGCCACGGTTTCCAGGTCTTCCGGGAGGGAGGGAGGGAGGGAGGGAGGGAAGGGAAAGAAGGGAAAGGAAAAGAAGGGAGTCTAGGAAGTTAAGCTTGGGTTTCCAGGTCTCCAGGGAGGGAGGGACGGAGGGAGGGAAGGAAAGGAAAAGAAAAGAGTCTGGGAAGGTTGGTCCGGGTTTCCAGGTCTGTAGGGAAAGAGGGAGAGAAGGGAAAGGAAAAGAAACATGGCTAGAATGGAAAGCCAGGGTTGCCAGGTCACCAAGGAAGGAGGGAGGGAGAGGAGGAGGGGAAAGGAAAAGAAGGGAGTCTTAGAAGTTATTCCAGGGTTTCCAGGTCTCCAGGGAGGGAGGGAGGGAGAGAAGGGAAAGGACTCCCTTGTTTTCCTTTCCCTTCCTTCCCTCCGGTTCTCCCTCTCCGGAGACGTGGAAACCCTGGGAGTCTAGGAAGTTAAGCCACGGTTTCCAGGTCTTCAGGGAGGGAGGGAGGGAAAGAAGGGAAAGGAAAAGAAGGGAGTCTAGGAAGTTTAGCTTGGGTTTCCAGGTTTCCAGGGAGGGAGGGACAGAGGGAGGGAAGGAAGGAAAGGAAAAGAAGGGAGTCTGGGAAGGTTGGCCCGGGTTTCCAGGTCTCGAGGGAGGGAGAGATGGGAAAGGACTCCGTTCTTTTCCTTTCCCTTCCTTCCATCCGTCCCTCCCTCCCTGGAAACCTGGATACCCAAGGTTAACTTCCTAGACTCCCTTCTTTTCCTTTCCCTTCTCTCCCTCCCTCCCTGGAGAACTGGAAACCCTGGCTTTCCTTGCTAGCCTTCCTTCTTTTCCTTTCCTTCCATCCCTCCCTCCCTCCCTCCCTCCCTCCCTCCCTGGAGACCTGGAAACCCTTGGAGTATAGGAAGTTAAGCCACTGTTTCCAGGTCTTCAGTGAGGGAGGGAGGGAAGGGAGGTAAAGGAAAAAAAGGAAGTCTAGCAAGGAAAGCCAGGGTTGCCAGGTCACCAGGGAGGGAGGGAGGGAGAGGAGGAGGGGAAAGGAAAAGAAGGGAGTCTTAGAAGTTATGCCAGGGTTTCCAGGTCTCCAGGGAGGGAAGGAGGGAGAGAAGGGAAAGGACTCCTTTTCCTTCCTTCCCTCCGTCCCTCCCTCCCTGGAGACCTGGAAACCCTGGGAGTCGAGGAAGTAAAGCCACGGTTTCCAGGTCTTCAGGGAGGGAGGGAGGGAAGGGAGGTAAAGGAAAAGAAGGAAGGCTAGCAAGGAAAGGCAGGGTTGCCAGGTCACCAGTTAAGGAGGGAGGGAGGGAAAGAAGGGAAAGGAAAGAAGGGAGTCTAGGAAGTTTAGCTTGGGTTTCCAGGTCTCCAGGGAGGGAGGACAAGAGGGAGGGAAGGAAGGACAGGAAAAGAAGTGAGTCTGGGAAGGTAGGCCCGGGTTTCCAAGTCTCCAGGGAGGGAGGGAGGGAGAGATGGGAAAGGACTCCGTTCTTTTCCTTTCCCTTCCTTCCCTCCATCCCTCCCTCCCTGGAGACCTGGATACCCAAGGTTAACTTCCTAGACTCCCTTCTTTTCCTTTCCCTTCTCTCCCTCCCTCCCTGGAGACCTGCAAACCCTGGCTTTCCTTGCTAGCCTTCCTTCTTTTCCTTTCCTTCCATCCCTCCCTGGAGACCTGGAAACCCTGGGAGTCTAGGAAGTTAAGACACTGTTTCCAGGTCTTCAGGGAGGGAGGAAGGGAAGGGAGGTAAAGGGAAAAAAGGAAGTCTAGCAAGGAAAGCCAGGGTTGCCAGGTCACCAGGGAGGGAGGGAGTGAGAGGAGGAGGGGAAAGGAAAAGAAGGGAGTCTTAGAAGTTTTGCCAGGGTTTCCAGGTCTCCAGGGAGGGAAGGAGGGAGAGAAGGGAAAGGACTCCTTTTCCTTCCTTCCCTCCGTCCCTCCCTCCCTGGAGACCTGGAAACCCTGGGAGTCGAGGAAGTAAAGCCACGGTTTCCAGGTCTTCAGGGAGGGAGGGAGGGAAGGGAGGTAAAGGAAAAGAAGGAAGGCTAGCAAGGAAAGGCAGGGTTGCCAGGTCACCAGTTAAGGAGGGAGGGAGGGAAAGAAGGGAGTCTAGGAAGTTTAGCTTGGGTTTCCAGGTCTCCAGGGAGGGAGGGCAAGAGGGAGGGAAGGAAGGACAGGAAAAGAAGTGAGTCTGGGAAGGTAGGCCCGGGTTTCCAAGTCTCCAGGGAGGGAGGGAGGGAGAGATGGGAAAGGACTCCGTTCTTTTCCTTTCCCTTCCCTCCCTCCATCCCTCCCTCCCTGGAGACCTGGATACCCAAGGTTAACTTCCTAGACTCCCTTCTTTTCCTTTCCCTTCTCTCCCTCCCTCCCTGGAGACCTGCAAACCCTGGCTTTCCTTGCTAGCCTTCCTTCTTTTCCTTTCCTTCCATCCCTCCCTGGAGACCTGGAAACCCTGGGAGTCTAGGAAGTTAAGACACTGTTTCCAGGTCTTCAGGGAGGGAGGAAGGGAAGGGAGGTAAAGGGAAAAAAGGAAGTCTAGCAAGGAAAGCCAGGGTTGCCAGGTCACCAGGGAGGGAGGGAGGGAGAGGAGGAGGGGAAAGGAAAAGAAGGGAGTCTTAGAAGTTTTGCCAGGGTTTCCAGGTCTTCAGGGAGGGAAGGAGGGAGAGAAGGGAAAGGACTCCTTTCTTTTCCTTTCCCTTCTCTCCCTCCCTCCCTGGAGACCTTGAAACCCTGGGAGTCTAGGAAGTTAAGCCACGGTTTCCAGGTCTTCAGGGAGGGAGGGAGGGAAGGGAGGTAAAGGAAAAGAAGCAAGGCTAGCAAGGAAAGCCAGGGTTTCCAGGTCACCAGGGAGGGAGAGGAGGAGGGGAAAGAAAAAGAAGGGAGTCTAGGAAGTTATGCCAGAGTTTCCAGGTCTCCAGGGAGGGAGGGACGGAGGGAGAGAAGGAAAGGAAAAGAAGGGAGACTAGGAAGGTAGGCCAGGGTTTCCAGGTCTCTAGGGAAAGAGGGAGAGAAGGGAAAGGAAAAGAAACATGGCTAGAAAGGAAAGCCAGGGTTGCCAGGTCACCAAGGAAGGAGGGAGGGAGAGGAGGAGGGGAAAGGAAAAGAAGGGAGTCTTAGAAGTTATTCCAGGGTTTCCAGGTCTCCAGGGAGGGAGGGAGGGAGAGAAGGGAAAGGACTCCCTTCTTTTCCTTTCCCTTCCTTCCCTCCGTCCCTCCCTCCCTGGAGACGTGGAAACCCTGGGAGTCTAGGAAGTTAAGCCACGGTTTCCAGGTCTTCAGGGAGGGAGGGAGGGAAAGAAGGGAAAGGAAAAGAAGGGAGTCTAGGAAGTTTAGCTTGGGTTTCCAGGTCTCCAGGGAGGGAGGGACAGAGGGAGGGAAGGAAGGAAAGGAAAAGAAGGGAGTCTGGGAAGGTAGGCCTGGGTTTCCAGGTCTCCCGGGACGGAGGGATGGAGAGATGGGAAAGGACTCCGTTCTTTTCCTTTCCCTTCCTTCCATCCGTCCCTCCCTCCCTGGAAACCTGGATACCCAAGGTTAACTTCCTAGACTCCCTTCTTTTCCTTTCCCTTCTCTCCCTCCCTCCCTGGAGACCTGGAAACCCATGCTTTCCTTGCTAGCCTTCCTTCTTTTCCTTTCCTTCCCTCCCTCCCTCCCTCCCTCCCTCCCTGGAGACCTGGAAACCCTTGGAGTCTAGAAAGTTAAGCCACTGTTTCCAGGTCTTCAGTGAGGGAGGGAGGGAAGGGAGGTAAAGGAAAAACAGGAAGTCTAGCAAGGAAAGCCAGGGTTGCCAGGTCACCAGGGAGGGAGGGAGGGAGAGGAGGAGGGGAAAGGAAAAGAAGGGAGTCTTAGAAGCTTTGCCAGGGTTTCCACGTCTCCAGGGAGGGAAGGAGGGAGAGAAGGGAAAGGTCTCTTTTTCCTTCCTTCCCTCCGTCCCTCCCTCCCTGGAGACCTGGAAACCCTGGGAGTCTAGGAAGTTAAGCCACAGTTTCCAGGTCTTCAGGGAGGGAGGGAGGGAAGGGAGGTAAAGGAAAAGAAGGAAGGCTAGCAAGGAAAGGCAGGGTTGCCAGGTCACCAGTTAAGGAGGGAGGGAGGGAAAGAAGGGAAAGGAAAGAAGGGAGTCTAGGAAGTTTAGCTTGGGTTTCCAGGTCTCCAGGGAGGGAGGGACAGAGGGAGGGAAGGAAGGACAGGAAAAGAAGGGAGTCTGGGAAGGTAGGCCCGGGTTTCCAAGTCTCCAGGGAGGGAGGGATGGAGAGATGGGAACGGACTCCGTTCTTTTCCTTTCCCTTCCTTCCCTCCATCCCTCCCTCCCTGGAGACCTGGATACCCAAGGTTAACCTCCTAGACTCCCTTCTTTTCCTTTCCCTTCTCTCCCTCCCTCCCTGGAGACCTGGAAACCCTGGCTTTCCTTGCTAGCCTTCCTTCTTTTCCTTTCCTTCCATCCCTCCCTCCTTCCCTCCCTCCCTCCCTCCCTGGAGACCTGGAAACCCTTGGAGTCTAGGAAGTTAAGCCACTGTTTCCAGGTCTTCAGTGAGGGAGGAAGTAAGGTATAGGAAAAAAAGGAAGTCTAGCAAGGAAAGGCAGGGTTGCCAGGTCTCCAGGGAGGGAGGGAGGGAGGGAGAGGAGGGGAAAGGAAAAGAAGGGAGTCTTAGAAGTTTTGCCAGGGTTTCCAGGTCTTCAGGGAGGGAAGGAGGGAGAGAAGGGAAAGGACTCCTTTCTTTTCCTTTCCCTTCTCTCCCTCCTTCCCTCCCTGAAGACCTGGAAACCCTGAGAGTCTAGGAAGTTAAGCCACGGTTTCCAGGTCTTCAGGGAGGGAGGGAGGGAAGGGAGGTAAAGGAAAAGAAGGAAGGCTAGCAAGGAAAGCCAGGGTTGCCAGGTCACCAGGGAGGGAGAGGAGGAGGGGAAAGAAAAAGAAGGGAGTCTAGGAAGTTATGCCAGGGTTTCCAGGTCTCCAGGGAGGGAGGGAGGGAAGGGTAAGGAAAAGATGGAAGGCCAGCAAGGAAAGCTAGGGTTGCCAGGTCACCAGGGAGGGAGGGAGGGAAGGAAGGGAATGGGAAAGAAGGGATTCTAGGAAGTTAGGCCAGGTTTCCAGGTCTCCAGGGAGGGAGGGAGGGAGGGAGAGAAGGGAAAGGACTCCCTTCTTTTCCTTTCCCTTCCTTCCCTCCGTCCCTCCCCCCCTGGAGACCTGGAAACCCAAGGTTAACTTCCTAGACTCCCTTCTTTTCCTTTCCCTTCTCTCCTTCCCTCCCTGGAGACCTGGAAACCCTGGGAGTCTAGGAAGTTAAGCCACAGTTTCCAGGTCTTCAGGGAGGTAGGGAGGGAAGGGAAAGGAAAAGAAACATGGCTAGAAAGGAAAGCCAGGGTTGCCAGGTCACCAGGGAAGGAGGGAGGGAGGGAAAGAAGGGAAAGAAAAGAAGGGAGTGTAGGAAGTTAAGCTTGGGTTTCCAGGTCTCCAGGGAGGGAGGGACGGAGGGAGGGAAGGAAAGGAAAAGAAGGGAGTCTAGGAAGTTAGGCCAGGGTTTCCCGGTCTCCAGGGAGGGAGGGAGGGAGGGAGGGAGGGAGGGAGGGAGGGAGGGAGGGAGAGAAGGGAAAGGACTCCCTTCTTTTCCTTTCCCTTCCTTCCCTCCCTCCCTCCCTCCCTGAAGACATGGAATCCCTGGGAGTCTAGGAAGTTAAGCCACGGTTTCCAGGTCTTCCGGGAGGGAGGGAGGGAGGGAGGGAAGGGAAAGGAAAAGAAGGGAGTCTAGGAAGTTAAGCTTGGGTTTCCAGGTCTCCAGGGAGGGAGGGACGGAGGGAGGGAAGGAAAGGAAAAGAAGGGAGTCTAGGAAGGTAGGCCAGGGTTTCCAGGTCTGTAGGGAAAGAGGGAGAGAAGGGAAAGGAAAAGAAACATGGCTAGAAAGGAAAGCCAGGGTTGCCAGGTCACCAAGGAAGGAGGGAGGGAGAGGAGGAGGGGAAAGGAAAAGAAGGGAGTCTTAGAAGTTATTCCAGGGTTTCCAGGTCTCCAGGGAGGGAGGGAGGGAGAGAAGGGAAAGGACTCCCTTCTTTTCCTTTCCCTTCCTTCCCTCCGGTTCTCCCTCCCTGGAGACGTGGAAACCCTGGGAGTCTAGGAAGTTAAGCCACGGTTTCCAGGTCTTCAGGGAGGGAGGGAGGGAAAGAAGGGAAAGGAAAAGAAGGGAGTCTAGGAAGTTTAGCTTGGGTTTCCAGGTTTCCAGGGAGGGAGGGACAGAGGGAAGGAAGGAAGGAAAGGAAAAGAAGGGAGTCTGGGAAGGTTGGCCCTGGTTTCCAGGTCTCCAGGGAGGGAGGGAGGGAGAGATGGGAAAGGACTCCATTCTTTTCCTTTCCCTTCCTTCCATCCGTCCCTCCCTCCCTGGAAACCTGGATACCCAAGGTTAACTTCCTAGACTCCCTTCTTTTCCTTTCCCTTCTCTCCCTCCCTCCCTGGAGAACTGGAAACCCTGGCTTTCCTTGCTAGCCTTCCATCTTTTCCTTTCCTTCCATCCCTCCCTCCCTCCCTCCCTCCCTCCCTCCCTGGAGACCTGGAAACCCTTGGAGTATAGGAAGTTAAGCCACTGTTTCCAGGTCTTCAGTGAGGGAGGGAGGGAAGGGAGGTAAAGGAAAAACAGGAAGTCTAGCAAGGAAAGCCAGGGTTGCCAGGTCACCAGGGAGGGAGGGAGGGAGAGGAGGAGGGGAAAGGAAAAGAAGGGAGTCTTAGAAGTTATGCCAGGGTTTCCAGGTCTCCAGGGAGGGAAGGAGGGAGAGAAGGGAAAGGACTCCTTTTCCTTCCTTCCCTCCGTCCCTCCCTCCCTGGAGACCTGGAAACCCTGGGAGTCGAGGAAGTAAAGCCACGGTTTCCAGGTCTTCAGGGAGGGAGGGAGGGAAGGGAGGTAAAGGAAAAGAAGGAAGGCTAGCAAGGAAAGGCAGGGTTGCCAGGTCACCAGTTAAGGAGGGAGGGAGGGAAAGAAGGGAAAGGAAAGAAGGGAGTCTAGGAAGTTTAGCTTGGGTTTCCAGGTCTCCAGGGAGGGAGGGCAAGAGGGAGGGAAGGAAGGACAGGAAAAGAAGTGAGTCTGGGAAGGTAGGCCCGGGTTTCCAAGTCTCCAGGGAGGGAGGGAGGGAGAGATGGGAAAGGACTCCGTTCTTTTCCTTTCCCTTCCTTCCCTCCATCCCTCCCTCCCTGGAGACCTGGATACCCAAGGTTAACTTCCTAGACTCCCTTCTTTTCCTTTCCCTTCTCTCCCTCCCTCCCTGGAGACCTGCAAACCCTGGCTTTCCTTGCTAGCCTTCCTTCTTTTCCTTTCCTTCCATCCCTCCCTGGAGACCTGGAAACCCTGGGAGTCTAGGAAGTTAAGACACTGTTTCCAGGTCTTCAGGGAGGGAGGAAGGGAAGGGAGGTAAAGGGAAAAAAGGAAGTCTAGCAAGGAAAGCCAGGGTTGCCAGGTCACCAGGGAGGGAGGGAGGGAGAGGAGGAGGGGAAAGGAAAAGAAGGGAGTCTTAGAAGTTTTGCCAGGGTTTCCAGGTCTTCAGGGAGGGAAGGAGGGAGAGAAGGGAAAGGACTCCTTTCTTTTCCTTTCCCTTCTCTCCCTCCCTCCCTGGAGACCTTGAAACCCTGGGAGTCTAGGAAGTTAAGCCACGGTTTCCAGGTCTTCAGGGAGGGAGGGAGGGAAGGGAGGTAAAGGAAAAGAAGGAAGGCTAGCAAGGAAAGCCAGGGTTTCCAGGTCACCAGGGAGGGAGAGGAGGAGGGGAAAGAAAAAGAAGGGAGTCTAGGAAGTTATGCCAGAGTTTCCAGGTCTCCAGGGAGGGAGGGACGGAGGGAGAGAAGGAAAGGAAAAGAAGGGAGACTAGGAAGGTAGGCCAGGGTTTCCAGGTCTCTAGGGAAAGAGGGAGAGAGGGGAAAGGAAAAGAAACATGGCTAGAAAGGAAAGCCAGGGTTGCCAGGTCACCAAGGAAGGAGGGAGGGAGAGGAGGAGGGGAAAGGAAAAGAAGGGAGTCTTAGAAGGTATTCCAGGGTTTCCAGGTCTCCAGGGAGGGAGGGAGGGAGAGAAGGGAAAGGACTCCCTTCTTTTCCTTTCCCTTCCTTCCCTCCGTCCCTCCCTCCCTGGACACGTGGAAACCCTGGGAGTCTAGGAAGTTAAGCCACGGTTTCCAGGTCTTCAGGGAGGGAGGGAGGGAAAGAAGGGAAAGGAAAAGAAGGGAGTCTAGGAAGTTTAGCTTGGGTTTCCAGGTCTCCAGGGAGGGAGGGACAGAGGGAGGGAAGGAAGGAAAGGAAAAGAAGGGAGTCTGGGAAGGTAGGCCTGGGTTTCCAGGTCTCCCGGGACGGAGGGATGGAGAGATGGGAAAGGACTCCGTTCTTTTCCTTTCCCTTCCTTCCATCCGTCCCTCCCTCCCTGGAAACCTGGATACCCAAGGTTAACTTCCTAGACTCCCTTCTTTTCCTTTCCCTTCTCTCCCTCCCTCCCTGGAGACCTGGAAACCCATGCTTTCCTTGCTAGCCTTCCTTCTTTTCCTTTCCTTCCCTCCCTCCCTCCCTCCCTCCCTCCCTGGAGACCTGGAAACCCTTGGAGTCTAGAAAGTTAAGTCACTGTTTCCAGGTCTTCAGTGAGGGAGGGAGGGAAGGGAGGTAAAGGAAAAACAGGAAGTCTAGCAAGGAAAGCCAGGGTTGCCAGGTCACCAGGGAGGGAGGGAGGGAGAGGAGGAGGGGAAAGGAAAAGAAGGGAGTCTTAGAAGCTTTGCCAGGGTTTCCACGTCTCCAGGGAGGGAAGGAGGGAGAGAAGGGAAAGGTCTCCTTTTCCTTCCTTCCCTCCGTCCCTCCCTCCCTGGAGACCTGGAAACCCTGGGAGTCTAGGAAGTTAAGCCACAGTTTCCAGGTCTTCAGGGAGGGAGGGAGGGAAGGGAGGTAAAGGAAAAGAAGGAAGGCTAGCAAGGAAAGGCAGGGTTGCCAGGTCACCAGTTAAGGAGGGAGGGAGGGAAAGAAGGGAAAGGAAAGAAGGGAGTCTAGGAAGTTTAGCTTGGGTTTCCAGGTCTCCAGGGAGGGAGGGACAGAGGGAGGGAAGGAAGGACAGGAAAAGAAGGGAGTCTGGGAAGGTAGGCCCGGGTTTCCAAGTCTCCAGGGAGGGAGGGAGGGAGAGATGGGAACGGACTCCGTTCTTTTCCTTTCCCTTCCTTCCCTCCATCCCTCCCTTTCTGGAGACCTGGATACCCAAGGTTAACCTCCTAGACTCCCTTCTTTTCCTTTCCCTTCTCTCCCTCCCTCCCTGGAGACCTGGAAACCCTGGCTTTCCTTGCTAGCCTTCCTTCTTTTCCTTTCCTTCCATCCCTCCCTCCTTCCCTCCCTCCCTCCCTCCCTGGAGACCTGGAAACCCTTGGAGTCTAGGAAGTTAAGCCACTGTTTCCAGGTCTTCAGTGAGGGAGGAAGGGAGGTATAGGAAAAAAAGGAAGTCTAGCAAGGAAAGGCAGGGTTGCCAGGTCTCCAGGGAGGGAGGGAGGGAGGGAGAGGAGGGGAAAGGAAAAGAAGGGAGTCTTAGAAGTTTTGCCAGGGTTTCCAGGTCTTCAGGGAGGGAAGGAGGGAGAGAAGGGAAAGGACTCCTTTCTTTTCCTTTCCCTTCTCTCCCTCCTTCCCTCCCTGAAGACCTGGAAACCTTGAGAGTCTAGGAAGTTAAGCCACGGTTTCCAGGTCTTCAGGGAGGGAGGGAGGGAAGGGAGGTAAAGGAAAAGAAGGAAGGCTAGCAAGGAAAGCCAGGGTTGCCAGGTCACCAGGGAGGGAGAGGAGGAGGGGAAAGAAAAAGAAGGGAGTCTAGGAAGTTATGCCAGGGTTTCCAGGTCTCCAGGGAGGGAGGGAGGGAAGGGTAAGGAAAAGATGGAAGGCCAGCAAGGAAAGCTAGGGTTGCCAGGTCACCAGGGAGGGAGGGAGGGAAGGAAGGGAATGGGAAAGAAGGGATTCTAGGAAGTTAGGCCAGGTTTCCAGGTCTCCAGGGAGGGAGGGAGGGAGGGAGGGAGAGAAGGGAAAGGACTCCCTTCTTTTCCTTTCCCTTCCTTCCCTCCGTCCCTCCCCCCCTGGAGACCTGGAAACCCAAGGTTAACTTCCTAGACTCCCTTCTTTTCCTTTCCCTTCTCTCCTTCCCTCCCTGGAGACCTGGAAACCCTGGGAGTCTAGGAAGTTAAGCCACAGTTTCCAGGTCTTCAGGGAGGTAGGGAGGGAAGGGAAAGGAAAAGAAACATGGCTAGAAAGGAAAGCCAGGGTTGCCAGGTCACCAGGGAAGGAGGGAGGGAGGGAAAGAAGGGAAAGGAAAAGAAGGGAGTGTAGGAAGTTAAGCTTGGGTTTCCAGGTCTCCAGGGAGGGAGGGACGGAGGGAGGGAAGGAAAGGAAAAGAAGGGAGTCTAGGAAGTTAGGCCAGGGTTTCCCGGTCTCCAGGGAGGGAGGGAGGGAGGGAGGGAGGGAGGGAGGGAGGGAGAGAAGGGAAAGGACTCCCTTCTTTTCCTTTCCCTTCCTTCCCTCCCTCCCTCCCTCCCTGAAGACATGGAATCCCTGGGAGTCTAGGAAGTTAAGCCACGGTTTCCAGGTCTTCCGGGAGGGAGGGAGGGAGGGAGGGAAGGAAAGGAAAAGAAGGGAGTCTAGGAAGTTAAGCTTGGGTTTCCAGGTCTCCAGGGAGGGAGGGACGGAGGGAGGGAAGGAAAGGAAAAGAAGGGAGTCTAGGAAGGTAGGCCAGGGTTTCCAGGTCTGTTGGGAAAGAGGGAGAGAAGGGAAAGGAAAAGAAACATGGCTAGAAAGGAAAGCCAGGGTTGCCAGGTCACCAAGGAAGGAGGGAGGAGAGGAGGAGGGGAAAGGAAAAGAAGGGAGTCTTAGAAATTATTCCAGGGTTTCCAGGTCTCCAGGGAGGGAGGGAGGGAGAGAAGGGAAAGGACTCCCTTCTTTTCCTTTCCCTTCCTTCCCTCCGGTTCTCCCTCCCTGGAGACGTGGAAACCCTGGGAGTCTAGGAAGTTAAGCCACGGTTTCCAGGTCTTCAGGGAGGGAGGGAGGGAAAGAAGGGAAAGGAAAAGAAGGGAGTGTAGGAAGTTAAGCTTGGGTTTCCAGGTCTCCAGGGAGGGAGGGACGGAGGGAGGGAAGGAAAGGAAAAGAAGGGAGTGTAGGAAGTTAGGCCAGGGTTTCCCGGTCTCCAGGGAGGGAGGGAGGGAGGGATGGAGGGAGAGAAGGGAAAGGACTCCCTTCTTTTCCTTTCCCTTCCTTCCCTCCCTCCCTCCCTCCCTGAAGACATGGAATCCCTGGGAGTCTAGGAAGTTAAGCCACGGTTTCCAGGTCTTCCGGGAGGGAGGGAGGGAGGGAGGGAGGGAAGGGAAAGGAAAAGAAGGGAGTCTAGGAAGTTAAGCTTGGGTTTCCAGGTCTCCAGGGAGGGAGGGACGGAGGGAGGGAAGGAAAGGAAAAGAAGGGAGTCTAGGAAGGTAGGCCAGGGTTTCCAGGTCTGTAGGGAAAGAGGGAGAGAAGGGAAAGGAAAAGAAACATGGCTAGAAAGGAAAGCCAGGGTTGCCAGGTCACCAAGGAAGGAGGGAGGGAGAGGAGGAGGGGAAAGGAAAAGAAGGGAGTCTTAGAAGTTATTCCAGGGTTTCCAGGTCTCCAGGGAGGGAGGGAGGGAGAGAAGGGAAAGGACTCCCTTCTTTTCCTTTCCCTTCCTTCCCTCCGTCCCTCCCTCCCTGGAGACGTGGAAACCCTGGGAGTCTAGGAAGTTAAGACACGGTTTCCAGGTCTTCAGGGAGGGAGGGAGGGAAGGGAGGTAAAGGAAAAGAAGGAAGGCTAGCAAGGAAAGCCAGGGTTGCCAGGTCACCAGGGAGGGAGAGGAGGAGGGGAAAGAAAAAGAAGGGAGTCTAGGAAGTTATGCCAGGGTTTCCAGGTCTCCAGGGAGGGAGGGGGAGGGAAGGGTAAGGAAAAGATGGAAGGCCAGCAAGGAAAGCTAGGGTTGCCAGGTCACCAGGGAGGGAGGGAGGGAAGGAAGGGAATGGGAAAGAAGGGATTCTAGGAAGTTAGGCCAGGTTTCCAGGTCTCCAGGGAGGGAGGAAGGGAGGGAGAGAAGGGAAAGGACTCCCTTCTTTTCCTTTCCCTTCCTTCCCTCCGTCCCTCCCCCCCTGGAGACCTGGAAACCCAAGGTTAACTTCCTAGACTCCCTTCTTTTCCTTTCCCTTCTCTCCTTCCCTCCCTGGAGACCTGGAAACCCTGGGAGTCTAGGAAGTTAAGCCACAGTTTCCAGGTCTTCAGGGAGGTAGGGAGGGAAGGGAAAGGAAAAGAAACATGGCTAGAAAGGAAAGCCAGGGTTGCCAGGTCACCAGGGAAGGAGGGAGGGAGGGAAAGAAGGGAAAGGAAAAGAAGGGAGTGTAGGAAGTTAAGCTTGGGTTTCCAGGTCTCCAGGGAGGGGGGAGGGGACGGAGGGAGGGAAGGAAAGGAAAAGAAGGGAGTCTAGGAAGTTAGGCCAGGGTTTCCCGGTCTCCAGGGAGGGAGGGAGGGAGGGATGGAGGGAGAGAAGGGAAAGGACTCCCTTCTTTTCCTTTCCCTTCCTTCCCTCCCTCCCTCCCTCCCTGAAGACATGGAATCCCTGGGAGTCTAGGAAGTTAAGCCACGGTTTCCAGGTCTTCCGGGAGGGAGGGAGGGGAGGGAGGGAGGGAAGGGAAAGGAAAAGAAGGGAGTCTAGGAAGTTAAGCTTGGGTTTCCAGGTCTCCAGGGAGGGAGGGACGGAGGGAGGGAAGGAAAGGAAAAGAAGGGAGTCTAGGAAGGTAGGCCAGGGTTTCCAGGTCTGTAGGGAAAGAGGGAGAGAAGGGAAAGGAAAAGAAACATGGCTAGAAAGGAAAGCCAGGGTTGCCAGGTCACCAAGGAAGGAGGGAGGGAGAGGAGGAGGGGAAAGGAAAAGAAGGGAGTCTTAGAAGTTATTCCAGGGTTTCCAGGTCTCCAGGGAGGGAGGGAGGGAGAGAAGGGAAAGGACTCCCTTCTTTTCCTTTCCCTTCCTTCCCTCCGTCCCTCCCTCCCTGGAGACGTGGAAACCCTGGGAGTCTAGGAAGTTAAGACACGGTTTCCAGGTCTTCAGGGAGGGAGGGAGGGAAAGAAGGGAAACGAAAAGAAGGGAGTCTAGGAAGTTTAGCTTGGGTTTCCAGGTCTCCAGGGAGGGAGGGACAGAGGGAGGGAAGGAAGGAAAGGAAAAGAAGGGAGTCTGGGAAGGTAGGCCCGGGTTTCCAGGTCTCCAGGGAGGGAGGGATGGAGAGATGGGAAAGGACTCCGTTCTTTTCCTTTCCCTTCCTTCCATCTGTCCCTCCCTCCCTGGAAACCTGGATACCCAAGGTTAACTTCCTAGACTCCCTTCTTTTCCTTTCCCTTCTCTCCCTCCCTCCCTGGAGACCTGGAAATCCATGCTTTCCTTGCTAGCCTTCCTTCTTTTCCTTTCCTTCCTTCCCTCCCTCCCTCCCTCCCTCCCTCCGTCCCTTCCTGGAGACCTGGAAACCTTTGGAGTCTAGGAAGTTAAGCCACTGTTTCCAGGTCTTCAGTGAGGGAGGGAGGGAAGGGAGGTAAAGGAAAAACAGGAAGTCTAGCAAGGAAAGCCAGGGTTGCCAGGTCACCAGGGAGGGAGGGAGGGAGAGGAGGAGGGGAAAGGAAAAGAAGGGAGTCTTAGAAGTTATGCCAGGGTTTCCAGGTCTCCAGGGAGGGAAAGAGGGAGAGAAGGGAAAGGTCTCCTTTTCCTTCCTTCCCTCCGTCCCTCCCTCCCTGGAGACCTGGAAACCCTGGGAGTCTAGGAAGTTAAGCCACGGTTTCCAGGTCTTCAGGGAGGGAGGGAGGGAAGGGAGGTAAAGGAAAAGAAGGAAGGCTAGCAAGGAAAGCCAGGGTGGCCAGGTCACCAGTTAAGGAGGGAGGGAGGGAAAGAAGGGAAAGGAAAGAAGGGAGTCTAGGAAGTTTAGCTTGGGTTTCCAGGTCTCCAGGGAGGGAGGGACAGAGGGAGGGAAGGAAGGACAGGAAAAGAAGGGAGTCTGGGAAGGTAGGCCCCGAGTTTCCAAGTCTCCAGGGAGGGAGGGATGGAGAGATGGGAAAGGACTCCGTTCTTTTCCTTTCCCTTCCTTCCCTCCATCCCTCCCTCCCTGGAGACCTGGATACCCAAGGTTAACTTCCTAGACTCCCTTCTTTTCCTTTCCCTTCTCTCCCTCCCTCCCTGGAGACCTGGAAACCCTGGCTTTCCTTGCTAGCCTTCCTTCTTTCCCTTTCCTTCCATCCCTCCCTCCTTCCCTCCCTCCCTCCCTCCCTCCCTGGAGACCTGGAAACCCTTGGAGTCTAGGAAGTTAAGCCACTGTTTCCAGGTCTTCAGTGAGGGAGGGAGGGAAGGGAGGTATAGGAAAACAAGGAAGTCTAGCAAGGAAAGCCAGGGTTGCCAGGTCACCAAGGAAGGAGGGAGGGAGAGGAGGAGGGGAAAGGAAAAGAAGGGAGTCTTAGAAGTTATTCCAGGGTTTCCAGGTTTCCAGGGAGGGAGGGAGGGAGAGAAGTGAAAGGACTCCCTTCTTTTCCTTTCCCTTCCTTCCCTCCGTCCCTCCCTCCCTGGACACGTGGAAACCCTGGGAGTCTAGGAAGTTAAGCCACGGTTTCCAGGTCTTCAGGGAGGGAGGGAGGGAAAGAAGGGAAAGGAAAAGAAGGGAGTCTAGGAAGTTTAGCTTGGGTTTCCAGGTCTCCAGGGAGGGAGGGACAGAGGGAGGGAAGGAAGGAAAGGAAAAGAAGGGAGTCTGGGAAGGTAGGCCTGGGTTTCCAGGTCTCCCGGGACGGAGGGATGGAGAGATGGGAAAGGACTCCGTTCTTTTCCTTTCCCTTCCTTCCATCCGTCCCTCCCTCCCTGGAAACCTGGATACCCAAGGTTAACTTCCTAGACTCCCTTCTTTTCCTTTCCCTTCTCTCCCTCCCTCCCTGGAGACCTGGAAACCCATGCTTTCCTTGCTAGCCTTCCTTCTTTTCCTTTCCTTCCCTCCCTCCCTCCCTCCCTCCCTCCCTGGAGACCTGGAAACCCTTGGAGTCTAGAAAGTTAAGTCACTGTTTCCAGGTCTTCAGTGAGGGAGGGAGGGAAGGGAGGTAAAGGAAAAACAGGAAGTCTAGCAAGGAAAGCCAGGGTTGCCAGGTCACCAGGGAGGGAGGGAGGGAGAGGAGGAGGGGAAAGGAAAAGAAGGGAGTCTTAGAAGCTTTGCCAGGGTTTCCACGTCTCCAGGGAGGGAAGGAGGGAGAGAAGGGAAAGGTCTCCTTTTCCTTCCTTCCCTCCATCCCTCCCTCCCTGGAGACCTGGAAACCCTGGGAGTCTAGGAAGTTAAGCCACAGTTTCCAGGTCTTCAGGGAGGGAGGGAGGAAGGGAGGTAAAGGAAAAGAAGGAAGGCTAGCAAGGAAAGGCAGGGTTGCCAGGTCACCAGTTAAGGAGGGAGGGAGGGAAAGAAGGGAAAGGAAAGAAGGGAGTCTAGGAAGTTTAGCTTGGGTTTCCAGGTCTCCAGGGAGGGAGGGACAGAGGGAGGAAGGAAGGACAGGAAAAGAAGGGAGTCTGGGAAGGTAGGCCCGGGTTTCCAAGTCTCCAGGGAGGGAGGGAGGGAGAGATGGGAACGGACTCCGTTCTTTTCCTTTCCCTTCCTTCCCTCCATCCCTCCCTCCCTGGAGACCTGGATACCCAAGGTTAACCTCCTAGACTCCCTTCTTTTCCTTTCCCTTCTCTCCCTCCCTCCCTGGAGACCTGGAAACCCTGGCTTTCCTTGCTAGCCTTCCTTCTTTTCCTTTCCTTCCATCCCTCCCTCCTTCCCTCCCTCCCTCCCTCCCTGGAGACCTGGAAACCCTTGGAGTCTAGGAAGTTAAGCCACTGTTTCCAGGTCTTCAGTGAAAGGGGAGGAAGGGAGGTATAGGAAAAAAAGGAAGTCTAGCAAGGAAAGGCAGGGTTGCCAGGTCTCCAGGGAGGGAGGGAGGGAGGGAGAGGAGGGGAAAGGAAAAGAAGGGAGTCTTAGAAGTTTTGCCAGGGTTTCCAGGTCTTCAGGGAGGGAAGGAGGGAGAGAAGGGAAAGGACTCCTTTCTTTTCCTTTCCCTTCTCTCCCTCCTTCCCTCCCTGAAGACCCTGGAAACCCTGAGAGTCTAGGAAGTTAAGCCACGGTTTCCAGGTCTTCAGGGAGGGAGGGAGGGAAGGGAGGTAAAGGAAAAGAAGGAAGGCTAGCAAGGAAAGCCAGGGTTGCCAGGTCACCAGGGAGGGAGAGGAGGAGGGGAAAGAAAAAGAAGGGAGTCTAGGAAGTTATGCCAGGGTTTCCAGGTCTCCAGGGAGGGAGGGAGGGAAGGGTAAGGAAAAGATGGAAGGCCAGCAAGGAAAGCTAGGGTTGCCAGGTCACCAGGGAGGGAGGGAGGGAAGGAAGGGAATGGGAAAGAAGGGATTCTAGGAAGTTAGGCCAGGTTTCCAGGTCTCCAGGGAGGGAGGGAGGGAGGGAGGGAGGGAGAGAAGGGAAAGGACTCCCTTCTTTTCCTTTCCCTTCCTTCCCTCCGTCCCTCCCCCCCTGGAGACCTGGAAACCCAAGGTTAACTTCCTAGACTCCCTTCTTTTCCTTTCCCTTCTCTCCTTCCCTCCCTGGAGACCTGGAAACCCTGGGAGTCTAGGAAGTTAAGCCACAGTTTCCAGGTCTTCAGGGAGGTAGGGAGGGAAGGGAAAGGAAAAGAAACATGGCTAGAAAGGAAAGCCAGGGTTGCCAGGTCACCAGGGAAGGAGGGAGGGAGGGAAAGAAGGGAAAGGAAAAGAAGGGAGTGTAGGAAGTTAAGCTTGGGTTTTCCAGGTCTCCAGGGAGGGAGGGACGGAGGGAGGGAAGGAAAGGAAAAGAAGGGAGTCTAGGAAGTTAGGCCAGGGTTTCCCGGTCTCCAGGGAGGGAGGGAGGGAGGGAGGGAGGGAGGGAGGGAGGGAGAGAAGGGAAAGGACTCCCTTCTTTTCCTTTCCCTTCCTTCCCTCCCTCCCTCCCTCCCTGAAGACATGGAATCCCTGGGAGTCTAGGAAGTTAAGCCACGGTTTCCAGGTCTTCCGGGAGGGAGGGAGGGAGGGAGGGAAGGGAAAGGAAAAGAAGGGAGTCTAGGAAGTTAAGCTTGGGTTTCCAGGTCTCCAGGGAGGGAGGGACGGAGGGAGGGAAGGAAAGGAAAAGAAGGGAGTCTAGGAAGGTAGGCCAGGGTTTCCAGGTCTGTTGGGAAAGAGGGAGAGAAGGGAAAGGAAAAGAAACATGGCTAGAAAGGAAAGCCAGGGTTGCCAGGTCACCAAGGAAGGAGGGAGGGAGAGGAGGAGGGGAAAGGAAAAGAAGGGAGTCTTAGAAATTATTCCAGGGTTTCCAGGTCTCCAGGGAGGGAGGGAGGGAGAGAAGGGAAAGGACTCCCTTCTTTTCCTTTCCCTTCCTTCCCTCCGGTTCTCCCTCCCTGGAGACGTGGAAACCCTGGGAGTCTAGGAAGTTAAGCCACGGTTTCCAGGTCTTCAGGGAGGGAGGGAGGGAAAGAAGGGAAAGGAAAAGAAGGGAGTGTAGGAAGTTAAGCTTGGGTTTCCAGGTCTCCAGGGAGGGAGGGACGGAGGGAGGGAAGGAAAGGAAAAGAAGGGAGTCTAGGAAGTTAGGCCAGGGTTTCCCCGGTCTCCAGGGAGGGAGGGAGGGAGGGATGGAGGGAGAGAAGGGAAAGGACTCCCTTCTTTTCCTTTCCCTTCCTTCCCTCCCTCCCTCCCTCCCTGAAGACATGGAATCCCTGGGAGTCTAGGAAGTTAAGCCACGGTTTCCAGGTCTTCCGGGAGGGAGGGAGGGAGGGAGGGAGGGAAGGGAAAGGAAAAGAAGGGAGTCTAGGAAGTTAAGCTTGGGTTTCCAGGTCTCCAGGGAGGGAGGGACGGAGGGAGGGAAGGAAAGGAAAAGAAGGGAGTCTAGGAAGGTAGGCCAGGGTTTCCAGGTCTGTAGGGAAAGAGGGAGAGAAGGGAAAGGAAAAGAAACATGGCTAGAAAGGAAAGCCAGGGTTGCCAGGTCACCAAGGAAGGAGGGAGGGAGAGGAGGAGGGGAAAGGAAAAGAAGGGAGTCTTAGAAGTTATTCCAGGGTTTCCAGGTCTCCAGGGAGGGAGGGAGGGAGAGAAGGGAAAGGACTCCCTTCTTTTCCTTTCCCTTCCTTCCCTCCGTCCCTCCCTCCCTGGAGACGTGGAAACCCTGGGAGTCTAGGAAGTTAAGACACGGTTTCCAGGTCTTCAGGGAGGGAGGGAGGGAAAGAAGGGAAAGGAAAAGAAGGGAGTCTAGGAAGTTTAGCTTGGGTTTCCAGGTCTCCAGGGAGGGAGGGACAGAGGGAGGGAAGGAAGAAAAGGAAAACTAGGGAGTTGGGAAGGTAGGCCCGGGTTTCCAGGTCTCCAGGGAGGGAGAGATGGGAAAGGACTCCGTTCTTTTCTTTTCCCTTCCTTCCATCCGTCCCTCCCTCCCTGGAAACCCATGCTTTCTTGCTAGCCTTCCTTCTTTTCCTTTCCTTCCATCCCTCCCTCCCTCGCTCCCTCCCTCCCTGGAGACCTGAAAACCCTTGGAGTCAAGGAAGTTAAGCCACAGTTTCCAGGTTTTCAGTGAGGTCACCAGGGAGGGAGGGAGGGAGGGAGAGGAGGGGAAA
This sequence comes from Euleptes europaea, assembly GCF_029931775.1. Classification (NCBI taxonomy): domain Eukaryota; kingdom Metazoa; phylum Chordata; class Lepidosauria; order Squamata; family Sphaerodactylidae; genus Euleptes; species Euleptes europaea. The sequence goes on from NW_026612070.1 coordinate 59,420, forward strand.
GGAAAAGAAGGGAGTCTTAGAAGTTATGCCAGGGTTTCCAGGTCTTCAGGGAGGGAAGGAGGGAGAGAAGGGAAAGGACTCCTTTCTTTTCCTTTCCCTTCTCTCCCTCCCTCCCTGGAGACCTTGAAACCCTGGGAGTCTAGGAAGTTAAGCCACGGTTTCCAGGTCTTCAGGGAGGGAGGGAGGGAAGGGAGGTAAAGCAAAAGAAGGAAGGGCTAGCAAGGAAAGCCAGGGTTGCCAGGTCACCAGGGAGGGAGAGGAGGATGGGAAAGAAAAAGAAGGGAGTCTAGGAAGTTATGCCAGGGTTTCCAGGTCTCCAGGGAGGGAGGGAGGGAGGGAAGGGTAAGGAAAAAATGGAAGGCCAGCAAGGAAAGCTAGGGTTGCCAGGTCACCAGGGAGGGAGGGAGGGAAGGAAGGGAATGGGAAAGAAGGGATTCTAGGAAGTTAGGCCAGGTTTCCAGGTCTCCAGGGAGGGAGGGAGGGAGGGAGGGAGAGAAGGGAAAGGACTCCCTTCTTTTCCTTTCCTTCCCTCCCTCCGTCCCTCCCTCCCTGGAGACCTGGAAACCCAAGCTTAACTTCCTAGACTCCCTTCTTTTCCTTTCCCTTCTCTCCTTCCCTCCCTGGAGACCTGGAAACCCTGGGAGTCTAGGAAGA